>NW_027672720.1:0-75057 GCF_964165515.1 Mesoplodon bidens | reverse complement strand
GGAGCTTGGGCTAGGGCTAGGGCTCGGCCGTTAGTTAGGAATAGTGTCAAGGCCTTAGTTAAGGTCACTGTCAGGGCCATAGTTAGGGTTAGCATCAGAGCCTTCGTTAGGTATAATGTGGCCCTGAGTTAGAAGTAGTGTCAGGGCCTTAGTGAGGGACAGTGTCAGGCCCTCGATTAGGACGAGCGTCAGAATCTTCTTTATGTATAATGGCAGGGCCAGAGTTAGGAGGAGAGTCAGACCCTTAGTTAGGCACACTGTCAGGGCCTTAGTTAGGGACAGTACCACGGCCTGAGTTAGTAGTATTGTCAAGGCCTTACTTAAGGACAGTGTCAGGGCAAGGCCTAGGAATAGCATAAAGGCCTTTGTAGGGTAAGCATCAGAGGCTGGGGCTCGGGCTGGGGTTGGGGCTGGGGCTCTGGCTGGGGCTGGGGCTCTGGCTGGGGCTAGGGCTAGGGCTGTTGCTGGGGCTGGGGCTAGGGCTGGGACTGGGGCTGGAGCTAGGGCTGAGGGTAAGCCTAGGGCTGGGGCTGGGGCTGGGGCTGGGGCTGGGATGGGACTGGGAATGGGTCTAGGCCTGGGGCGGGGGCTAGATTTAGGGCTAGGCCGTTAGTTAGGAATAGGGTCAAGGCCTTACTTAAGGACAGTGTCAGGGCAAGGCCTAGGAGGAGCAGAAAGGCCTCTATAGGATCAGCATCAGGGGCTGGGGCTGCGGCTGGGGCTGGACCTGGGGCCTTAGTTAGAAATAGTGTCAACGCCTTAGTTACCATATTGTCCAGGGAAGGCCTAGGAGGATCATAAGGCCCTCTATAAGATCAGCATCAGGGGCTAGGGCTGGGACTGAGGCTGGGGCTGGGGTTAGGGCTAGGGCTGGGACTGCGGCTGCTGCTGGGGCAAGGGCTGGGGCTGCGGCTGGGGCTAGGGCTGGGGCTGCGGCTAGGGCTGGGGCTTGGGCTTGGGCCGGGCCTGGGGCTAGGACTAGGGCTCGGCCCTTAGTTAGGAATAGTGTCAAGGCCTTAGTTAGGGTCACCGTCAGGGCCTTACTTAGGGTTAGCATCAGAGCCTTCGTTAGGTATAACGACAGGGCCTGAGTTAGAAGTAGTGTCAGGGCCTTAGTGAGGGACAGGGTCGGGGCCTCGGTTTGGACGAGCGTCAAGCTTTTTTTATGTATAATGGCAGGGCCAGAGTTAGGAGGACATTCAGTCCCTTAGGCAGGGACACTGTCAGGGCCTTAGTTAGGGACAGTATCACGGCCTGAGTTACTAGTAGTGTCAAGGCCTGAGTTAAGGACAGTGTCAGGGCAAGGCCTAGGAATAGCATAAAGGCCTTTGTAGGGTAAGCATCAGAGGCTGGGGCTCGGGCTGGGGTTGGGGCTGGGGCTCTGGCTGGGGCTGGGGCTCTGGCTGGGGCTAGGGCTAGGGCTGTTGCTGGGGCTGGGGCTAGGGCTGGGACTGGGGCTGGAGCTAGGGCTGAGGGTAAGCCTAGGGCTGGGGCTGGGGCTGGGGCTGGGGCTGGGATGGGACTGGGAATGGGTCTAGGCCTGGGGCGGGGGCTAGATTTAGGGCTAGGCCGTTAGTTAGGAATAGGGTCAAGGCCTTACTTAAGGACAGTGTCAGGGCAAGGCCTAGGAGGAGCAGAAAGGCCTCTATAGGATCAGCATCAGGGGCTGGGGCTGCGGCTGGGGCTGGACCTGGGGCCTTAGTTAGAAATAGTGTCAACGCCTTAGTTACCATATTGTCCAGGGAAGGCCTAGGAGGATCATAAGGCCCTCTATAAGATCAGCATCAGGGGCTAGGGCTGGGACTGAGGCTGGGGCTGGGGTTAGGGCTAGGGCTGGGACTGCGGCTGCTGCTGGGGCAAGGGCTGGGGCTGCGGCTGGGGCTAGGGCTGGGGCTGCGGCTAGGGCTGGGGCTTGGGCTTGGGCCGGGCCTGGGGCTAGGACTAGGGCTCGGCCCTTAGTTAGGAATAGTGTCAAGGCCTTAGTTAGGGTCACCGTCAGGGCCTTACTTAGGGTTAGCATCAGAGCCTTCGTTAGGTATAACGACAGGGCCTGAGTTAGAAGTAGTGTCAGGGCCTTAGTGAGGGACAGGGTCGGGGCCTCGGTTTGGACGAGCGTCAAGCTTTTTTTATGTATAATGGCAGGGCCAGAGTTAGGAGGAGATTCAGTCCCTTAGGCAGGGACACTGTCAGGGCCTTAGTTAGGGACAGTATCACGGCCTGAGTTACTAGTAGTGTCAAGGCCTGAGTTAAGGACAGTGTCAGGGCAAGGCCTAGGAGCAGCATAAGGGCATCTGTAGGATCAGCATCAGTGGCTGGGGTTGGGCCTGGGGCTGGGGCTACGGCTGGGGCTCTGGCTGGGGCTTGGGCTGGGGCTGGGGCTGGGGCTGGGGCTAGGGCTGGGGCTGGGCCTGGGCCTGGGGCTGCGGTGGGGCTGGGGCCTTAGTTAGAAATAGTGTCAAGGCCTTAGATAAGGACAGTGTCAGGGAAAGGCCTAGGAGGACCATAAGCCCCTCTGTAGGATCAGGGGTGGGGGCTGGGGCTGGGGCTGGGGCTGCGGCTAGGGCTAGGGCTAGGGCTAGGGCTCGGCCCTTAGTTAGGAATAGTGTGAAGGCCTTAGTTAGGGTCACCGTCAGGGCCTTAGTTAGGGTTAGCATCAGAGCCTACGTTAGGTATAATGACAGGGCATGAGTTAGAAGTAGTGTCAGGGTCTTAGTGAGGGACAGTGTCAGGCCCTCGATTAGGACGAGCGACAGAGCCTTGTTTATGTATAATGGCAGGGCCAGAGTTAGGAGGAGAGTCAGACCCTTAGTTAGGGACACTGTCAGGGCCTTAGTTAGGGACTGTACCACGGCCTGAGTTAGTAGTATTGTCAAGGCCTTATTTAAGGACAGTGTCAGGGCAAGGCCTTGGAGTAGCATAAGGGCCTTTGTAGGATAAGCATCAGAGGCTGGGGCTCGGGCTGGGGCTAGGCCCTTAGTTAGGAATAGTGTCAAGGCCTTAGTTAGGGTCACTGTCAGGGCCTTAGTTAGGGTTAGCATCAGAGCTTTCGTTAGGTATAATGACAGAGCCTGAGTTACAAGTAGTGTCAGGGCCTTAGTGAGGGACAGGGTCGGGGCCTCGGTTAGGACGAGCGTCAGAGCTTTTTTTATGTATAATGGCAGGGCCAGAGTTAGGAGGACATTCAGTCCCTTAGGCAGGGACACTGTCAGGGCCTTAGTTAGGGACAGTATCACAGCCTGAGTTAGTAGTATTGTCAAGGCCTGAGTTAAGGACAGTGTCAGGGCAAGGCCAAGGAGTAGCATAAAGGCCTTTGTAGGATAAGCATCAGAGGCTGGGCCTCGGGCTGGGGTTGTGGCTGGGGCTCTGGCTGGGGCTAGGGCTAGGGCTGTTGCTGGGGCTGGGGCTAGGGCTGGATCTGGGGCTGGAGCTAGGGCTGAGGGTAAGCCTAGGGCTGGGTCTGGGTCTGGGTCTGGGCTGGGGCTGGGATGGGACGGGGAATGGGTCTAGGGCTGGTGCTGGGGCTGGGGCTAGGTTTAGGGCCAGGCCCTTACTTAGGAATAGGGTCAAGGCCTTACTTAAGGACAGTGTCACGGCAAGGCTTAGGAGGAGCATAAAGGCCTCTATAGGATCAGCATCAGGGGCTGGGGCTGCGGCTAGGGCTGGACCTGGTGCCTTAGTTAGAAATAGTGTCAACGCCTTAGTTACCATTTTGTCCAGGGAAGGTCTAGGAGGTCATAAGATCCTCTATAAGATCAGCATCAGGGGCTAGGGCTGGGACTGGGACTGGGGCTGGGCCTGGGGTTGGGGCTAGGGCTTGGACTGCAGCTGCTGCTGGGGCTAGGGCTGGGGCTGCGGCTGGGGCTAGGGCTGGGGCTGGGGCTTGGGCTGGGCTTGGGGCTAGGACTAGGGCTCGGCCCTTAGTTAGGAATAGTGTCAAGGCCTTAGTTAGGGTCACCGTCAGGGCCTTAGTTAGGGTTAGCATCAGAGCTTTCGTTAGGTATAACGATAGGGCCTGAGTTAGAAGTAGTGTCAGGGCCTTAGTGAGGGACAGGGTCGGGGCCTCGGTTAGGACGAGCGTCAAGCTTTTTTTATGTATAATGGCAGGGCCAGAGTTAGGAGGACATTCAGTCCCTTAGGCAGGGACACTGTCAGGGCCTTAGTTAGGGACAGTATCACGGCCTGAGTTACTAGTAGTGTCAAGGCCTGAGTTAAGGACAGTGTCAGGGCAAGGCCTAGGAGCAGCATAAGGGTCTCTGTAGGATCAGCATCAGTGGCTGGGGTTGGGCCTGGGGCTGGGGCTAGGGCTGGGGCTCTGGCTGGGGCTAGGGCTAGGGCTGGGGCTGGGGCTGGAGCTAGGGCTGAGGGTAAGGCTAGGGCTGGGTGTGGGTCTGGGGCTAGGGCTGGGGCTCGGGCTGCGGCTAGGTTTAGGGCTAGGCCCTTAGTTAGGAATAGGGTCAAGGCCTTACTTAAGGACAGTGTCAGGGCAAGGCCTAGGAGGAGCATAAAGGCCTCTATAGGATCAGCATCAGGGGCTGGGGCTGCGGCTGGGGCTGGACCTGGGGCCTTAGTTAGAAATAGTGTCAACGCCTTAGTTACCACATTGTCAGGGGAAGGCCTAGGAGGATCATAAGGGCCTCTATAGGATCAACATCAGGGGCGAGGGCTGGGACTGGGGCTGGGGCTGGGGTTCGGGCTAGGGCTGGGACAGCGGCTACGGTGAGGCTAGGGCTGGGGCTGCGGCTGGGGCTGGGGCTTGGGCTAGGGCTACGGCTGGGGCTGGGGCCTGGGCTTGGGCTAGGGCTGGGGCTGGGGCTGGGGCTAGGGCTCGGCCCTTAGTTAGGAATAGTGTCAAGGCCTTAGTTAAGGTCACTGTCAGGGCCATAGTTAGGGTTAGCATCAGAGCCTTCGTTAAGTATAATGTGGCCCTGAGTTAGAAGTAGTGTCAGGGCCTTAGTGAGGGACAGTGTCAGGCCCTCGATTAGGACGAGCGTCAGAGTCTTCTTTATGTATAATGGCAGGGCCAGAGTTAGGAGGAGAGTCAGACCCTTAGTTAGGCACACTGTCAGGGCCTTAGTTAGGGACAGTACCACGGCCTGAGTTAGTAGTATTGTCAAGGCCTTACTTAAGGACAGTGTCAGGGCAAGGCCTAGGAATAGCATAAAGGCCTTTGTAGGGTAAGCATCAGAGGCTGGGGCTCGGGCTGGGGTTGGGGCTGGGGCTCTGGCTGGGGCTGGGGCTCTGGCTGGGGCTAGGGCTAGGGCTGTTGCTGGGGCTGGGGCTAGGGCTGGGACTGGGGCTGGAGCTAGGGCTGAGGGTAAGCCTAGGGCTGGGGCTGGGGCTGGGGCTGGGGCTGGGATGGGACTGGGAATGGGTCTAGGCCTGGGGCGGGGGCTAGATTTAGGGCTAGGCCGTTAGTTAGGAATAGGGTCAAGGCCTTACTTAAGGACAGTGTCAGGGCAAGGCCTAGGAGGAGCAGAAAGGCCTCTATAGGATCAGCATCAGGGGCTGGGGCTGCGGCTGGGGCTGGACCTGGGGCCTTAGTTAGAAATAGTGTCAACGCCTTAGTTACCATATTGTCCAGGGAAGGCCTAGGAGGATCATAAGGCCCTCTATAAGATCAGCATCAGGGGCTAGGGCTGGGACTGAGGCTGGGGCTGGGGTTAGGGCTAGGGCTGGGACTGCGGCTGCTGCTGGGGCAAGGGCTGGGGCTGCGGCTGGGGCTAGGGCTGGGGCTGCGGCTAGGGCTGGGGCTTGGGCTTGGGCCGGGCCTGGGGCTAGGACTAGGGCTCGGCCCTTAGTTAGGAATAGTGTCAAGGCCTTAGTTAGGGTCACCGTCAGGGCCTTACTTAGGGTTAGCATCAGAGCCTTCGTTAGGTATAACGACAGGGCCTGAGTTAGAAGTAGTGTCAGGGCCTTAGTGAGGGACAGGGTCGGGGCCTCGGTTTGGACGAGCGTCAAGCTTTTTTTATGTATAATGGCAGGGCCAGAGTTAGGAGGACATTCAGTCCCTTAGGCAGGGACACTGTCAGGGCCTTAGTTAGGGACAGTATCACGGCCTGAGTTACTAGTAGTGTCAAGGCCTGAGTTAAGGACAGTGTCAGGGCAAGGCCTAGGAATAGCATAAAGGCCTTTGTAGGGTAAGCATCAGAGGCTGGGGCTCGGGCTGGGGTTGGGGCTGGGGCTCTGGCTGGGGCTGGGGCTCTGGCTGGGGCTAGGGCTAGGGCTGTTGCTGGGGCTGGGGCTAGGGCTGGGACTGGGGCTGGAGCTAGGGCTGAGGGTAAGCCTAGGGCTGGGGCTGGGGCTGGGGCTGGGGCTGGGATGGGACTGGGAATGGGTCTAGGCCTGGGGCGGGGGCTAGATTTAGGGCTAGGCCGTTAGTTAGGAATAGGGTCAAGGCCTTACTTAAGGACAGTGTCAGGGCAAGGCCTAGGAGGAGCAGAAAGGCCTCTATAGGATCAGCATCAGGGGCTGGGGCTGCGGCTGGGGCTGGACCTGGGGCCTTAGTTAGAAATAGTGTCAACGCCTTAGTTACCATATTGTCCAGGGAAGGCCTAGGAGGATCATAAGGCCCTCTATAAGATCAGCATCAGGGGCTAGGGCTGGGACTGAGGCTGGGGCTGGGGTTAGGGCTAGGGCTGGGACTGCGGCTGCTGCTGGGGCAAGGGCTGGGGCTGCGGCTGGGGCTAGGGCTGGGGCTGCGGCTAGGGCTGGGGCTTGGGCTTGGGCCGGGCCTGGGGCTAGGACTAGGGCTCGGCCCTTAGTTAGGAATAGTGTCAAGGCCTTAGTTAGGGTCACCGTCAGGGCCTTACTTAGGGTTAGCATCAGAGCCTTCGTTAGGTATAACGACAGGGCCTGAGTTAGAAGTAGTGTCAGGGCCTTAGTGAGGGACAGGGTCGGGGCCTCGGTTTGGACGAGCGTCAAGCTTTTTTTATGTATAATGGCAGGGCCAGAGTTAGGAGGAGATTCAGTCCCTTAGGCAGGGACACTGTCAGGGCCTTAGTTAGGGACAGTATCACGGCCTGAGTTACTAGTAGTGTCAAGGCCTGAGTTAAGGACAGTGTCAGGGCAAGGCCTAGGAGCAGCATAAGGGCATCTGTAGGATCAGCATCAGTGGCTGGGGTTGGGCCTGGGGCTGGGGCTACGGCTGGGGCTCTGGCTGGGGCTTGGGCTGGGGCTGGGGCTGGGGCTGGGGCTAGGGCTGGGGCTGGGCCTGGGCCTGGGGCTGCGGTGGGGCTGGGGCCTTAGTTAGAAATAGTGTCAAGGCCTTAGATAAGGACAGTGTCAGGGAAAGGCCTAGGAGGACCATAAGCCCCTCTGTAGGATCAGGGGTGGGGGCTGGGGCTGGGGCTGGGGCTGCGGCTAGGGCTAGGGCTAGGGCTAGGGCTCGGCCCTTAGTTAGGAATAGTGTGAAGGCCTTAGTTAGGGTCACCGTCAGGGCCTTAGTTAGGGTTAGCATCAGAGCCTACGTTAGGTATAATGACAGGGCATGAGTTAGAAGTAGTGTCAGGGTCTTAGTGAGGGACAGTGTCAGGCCCTCGATTAGGACGAGCGACAGAGCCTTGTTTATGTATAATGGCAGGGCCAGAGTTAGGAGGAGAGTCAGACCCTTAGTTAGGGACACTGTCAGGGCCTTAGTTAGGGACTGTACCACGGCCTGAGTTAGTAGTATTGTCAAGGCCTTATTTAAGGACAGTGTCAGGGCAAGGCCTTGGAGTAGCATAAGGGCCTTTGTAGGATAAGCATCAGAGGCTGGGGCTCGGGCTGGGGCTAGGCCCTTAGTTAGGAATAGTGTCAAGGCCTTAGTTAGGGTCACTGTCAGGGCCTTAGTTAGGGTTAGCATCAGAGCTTTCGTTAGGTATAATGACAGAGCCTGAGTTACAAGTAGTGTCAGGGCCTTAGTGAGGGACAGGGTCGGGGCCTCGGTTAGGACGAGCGTCAGAGCTTTTTTTATGTATAATGGCAGGGCCAGAGTTAGGAGGACATTCAGTCCCTTAGGCAGGGACACTGTCAGGGCCTTAGTTAGGGACAGTATCACAGCCTGAGTTAGTAGTATTGTCAAGGCCTGAGTTAAGGACAGTGTCAGGGCAAGGCCAAGGAGTAGCATAAAGGCCTTTGTAGGATAAGCATCAGAGGCTGGGCCTCGGGCTGGGGTTGTGGCTGGGGCTCTGGCTGGGGCTAGGGCTAGGGCTGTTGCTGGGGCTGGGGCTAGGGCTGGATCTGGGGCTGGAGCTAGGGCTGAGGGTAAGCCTAGGGCTGGGTCTGGGTCTGGGTCTGGGCTGGGGCTGGGATGGGACGGGGAATGGGTCTAGGGCTGGTGCTGGGGCTGGGGCTAGGTTTAGGGCCAGGCCCTTACTTAGGAATAGGGTCAAGGCCTTACTTAAGGACAGTGTCACGGCAAGGCTTAGGAGGAGCATAAAGGCCTCTATAGGATCAGCATCAGGGGCTGGGGCTGCGGCTAGGGCTGGACCTGGTGCCTTAGTTAGAAATAGTGTCAACGCCTTAGTTACCATTTTGTCCAGGGAAGGTCTAGGAGGTCATAAGATCCTCTATAAGATCAGCATCAGGGGCTAGGGCTGGGACTGGGACTGGGGCTGGGCCTGGGGTTGGGGCTAGGGCTTGGACTGCAGCTGCTGCTGGGGCTAGGGCTGGGGCTGCGGCTGGGGCTAGGGCTGGGGCTGGGGCTTGGGCTGGGCTTGGGGCTAGGACTAGGGCTCGGCCCTTAGTTAGGAATAGTGTCAAGGCCTTAGTTAGGGTCACCGTCAGGGCCTTAGTTAGGGTTAGCATCAGAGCTTTCGTTAGGTATAACGATAGGGCCTGAGTTAGAAGTAGTGTCAGGGCCTTAGTGAGGGACAGGGTCGGGGCCTCGGTTAGGACGAGCGTCAAGCTTTTTTTATGTATAATGGCAGGGCCAGAGTTAGGAGGACATTCAGTCCCTTAGGCAGGGACACTGTCAGGGCCTTAGTTAGGGACAGTATCACGGCCTGAGTTACTAGTAGTGTCAAGGCCTGAGTTAAGGACAGTGTCAGGGCAAGGCCTAGGAGCAGCATAAGGGTCTCTGTAGGATCAGCATCAGTGGCTGGGGTTGGGCCTGGGGCTGGGGCTAGGGCTGGGGCTCTGGCTGGGGCTAGGGCTAGGGCTGGGGCTGGGGCTGGAGCTAGGGCTGAGGGTAAGGCTAGGGCTGGGTGTGGGTCTGGGGCTAGGGCTGGGGCTCGGGCTGCGGCTAGGTTTAGGGCTAGGCCCTTAGTTAGGAATAGGGTCAAGGCCTTACTTAAGGACAGTGTCAGGGCAAGGCCTAGGAGGAGCATAAAGGCCTCTATAGGATCAGCATCAGGGGCTGGGGCTGCGGCTGGGGCTGGACCTGGGGCCTTAGTTAGAAATAGTGTCAACGCCTTAGTTACCACATTGTCAGGGGAAGGCCTAGGAGGATCATAAGGGCCTCTATAGGATCAACATCAGGGGCGAGGGCTGGGACTGGGGCTGGGGCTGGGGTTCGGGCTAGGGCTGGGACAGCGGCTACGGTGAGGCTAGGGCTGGGGCTGCGGCTGGGGCTGGGGCTTGGGCTAGGGCTACGGCTGGGGCTGGGGCCTGGGCTTGGGCTAGGGCTGGGGCTGGGGCTGGGGCTAGGGCTCGGCCCTTAGTTAGGAATAGTGTCAAGGCCTTAGTTAAGGTCACTGTCAGGGCCATAGTTAGGGTTAGCATCAGAGCCTTCGTTAAGTATAATGTGGCCCTGAGTTAGAAGTAGTGTCAGGGCCTTAGTGAGGGACAGTGTCAGGCCCTCGATTAGGACGAGCGTCAGAGTCTTCTTTATGTATAATGGCAGGGCCAGAGTTAGGAGGAGAGTCAGACCCTTAGTTAGGCACACTGTCAGGGCCTTAGTTAGGGACAGTACCACGGCCTGAGTTAGTAGTATTGTCAAGGCCTTACTTAAGGACAGTGTCAGGGCAAGGCCTAGGAATAGCATAAAGGCCTTTGTAGGGTAAGCATCAGAGGCTGGGGCTCGGGCTGGGGTTGGGGCTGGGGCTCTGGCTGGGGCTGGGGCTCTGGCTGGGGCTAGGGCTAGGGCTGTTGCTGGGGCTGGGGCTAGGGCTGGGACTGGGGCTGGAGCTAGGGCTGAGGGTAAGCCTAGGGCTGGGGCTGGGGCTGGGGCTGGGGCTGGGATGGGACTGGGAATGGGTCTAGGCCTGGGGCGGGGGCTAGATTTAGGGCTAGGCCGTTAGTTAGGAATAGGGTCAAGGCCTTACTTAAGGACAGTGTCAGGGCAAGGCCTAGGAGGAGCAGAAAGGCCTCTATAGGATCAGCATCAGGGGCTGGGGCTGCGGCTGGGGCTGGACCTGGGGCCTTAGTTAGAAATAGTGTCAACGCCTTAGTTACCATATTGTCCAGGGAAGGCCTAGGAGGATCATAAGGCCCTCTATAAGATCAGCATCAGGGGCTAGGGCTGGGACTGAGGCTGGGGCTGGGGTTAGGGCTAGGGCTGGGACTGCGGCTGCTGCTGGGGCAAGGGCTGGGGCTGCGGCTGGGGCTAGGGCTGGGGCTGCGGCTAGGGTTGGTGCTTGGGCTTGGGCCGGGCCTGGGGCTAGGACTAGGGCTCGGCCCTTAGTTAGGAATAGTGTCAAGGCCTTAGTTAGGGTCACCGTCAGGGCCTTACTTAGGGTTAGCATCAGAGCCTTCGTTAGGTATAACGACAGGGCCTGAGTTAGAAGTAGTGTCAGGGCCTTAGTGAGGGACAGGGTCGGGGCCTCGGTTTGGACGAGCGTCAAGCTTTTTTTATGTATAATGGCAGGGCCAGAGTTAGGAGGACATTCAGTCCCTTAGGCAGGGACACTGTCAGGGCCTTAGTTAGGGACAGTATCACGGCCTGAGTTACTAGTAGTGTCAAGGCCTGAGTTAAGGACAGTGTCAGGGCAAGGCCTAGGAGCAGCATAAGGGCATCTGTAGGATCAGCATCAGTGGCTGGGGTTGGGCCTGGGGCTGGGGCTACGGCTGGGGCTCTGGCTGGGGCTTGGGCTGGGGCTGGGGCTGGGGCTGGGGCTAGGGCTGGGGCTGGGCCTGGGCCTGGGGCTGCGGTGGGGCTGGGGCCTTAGTTAGAAATAGTGTCAAGGCCTTAGATAAGGACAGTGTCAGGGAAAGGCCTAGGAGGACCATAAGCCCCTCTGTAGGATCAGGGGTGGGGGCTGGGGCTGGGGCTGGGGCTGCGGCTAGGGCTAGGGCTAGGGCTAGGGCTCGGCCCTTAGTTAGGAATAGTGTGAAGGCCTTAGTTAGGGTCACCGTCAGGGCCTTAGTTAGGGTTAGCATCAGAGCCTACGTTAGGTATAATGACAGGGCATGAGTTAGAAGTAGTGTCAGGGTCTTAGTGAGGGACAGTGTCAGGCCCTCGATTAGGACGAGCGACAGAGCCTTGTTTATGTATAATGGCAGGGCCAGAGTTAGGAGGAGAGTCAGACCCTTAGTTAGGGACACTGTCAGGGCCTTAGTTAGGGACTGTACCACGGCCTGAGTTAGTAGTATTGTCAAGGCCTTATTTAAGGACAGTGTCAGGGCAAGGCCTTGGAGTAGCATAAGGGCCTTTGTAGGATAAGCATCAGAGGCTGGGGCTCGGGCTGGGGCTAGGCCCTTAGTTAGGAATAGTGTCAAGGCCTTAGTTAGGGTCACTGTCAGGGCCTTAGTTAGGGTTAGCATCAGAGCTTTCGTTAGGTATAATGACAGAGCCTGAGTTACAAGTAGTGTCAGGGCCTTAGTGAGGGACAGGGTCGGGGCCTCGGTTAGGACGAGCGTCAGAGCTTTTTTTATGTATAATGGCAGGGCCAGAGTTAGGAGGACATTCAGTCCCTTAGGCAGGGACACTGTCAGGGCCTTAGTTAGGGACAGTATCACAGCCTGAGTTAGTAGTATTGTCAAGGCCTGAGTTAAGGACAGTGTCAGGGCAAGGCCAAGGAGTAGCATAAAGGCCTTTGTAGGATAAGCATCAGAGGCTGGGCCTCTGGCTGGGGTTGTGGCTGGGGCTCTGGCTGGGGCTAGGGCTAGGGCTGTTGCTGGGGCTGGGGCTAGGGCTGGATCTGGGGCTGGAGCTAGGGCTGAGGGTAAGCCTAGGGCTGGGTCTGGGTCTGGGTCTGGGCTGGGGCTGGGATGGGACGGGGAATGGGTCTAGGGCTGGTGCTGGGGCTGGGGCTAGGTTTAGGGCCAGGCCCTTACTTAGGAATAGGGTCAAGGCCTTACTTAAGGACAGTGTCACGGCAAGGCTTAGGAGGAGCATAAAGGCCTCTATAGGATCAGCATCAGGGGCTGGGGCTGCGGCTAGGGCTGGACCTGGTGCCTTAGTTAGAAATAGTGTCAACGCCTTAGTTACCATTTTGTCCAGGGAAGGTCTAGGAGGTCATAAGATCCTCTATAAGATCAGCATCAGGGGCTAGGGCTGGGACTGGGACTGGGGCTGGGCCTGGGGTTGGGGCTAGGGCTTGGACTGCAGCTGCTGCTGGGGCTAGGGCTGGGGCTGCGGCTGGGGATAGGGCTGGGGCTGCGGCTGGGGCTAGGGCTGGGGCTGGGGCTTGGGCTGGGCTTGGGGCTAGGACTAGGGCTCGGCCCTTAGTTAGGAATAGTGTCAAGGCCTTAGTTAGGGTCACCGTCAGGGCCTTAGTTAGGGTTAGCATCAGAGCTTTCGTTAGGTATAACGATAGGGCCTGAGTTAGAAGTAGTGTCAGGGCCTTAGTGAGGGACAGGGTCGGGGCCTCGGTTAGGACGAGCGTCAAGCTTTTTTTATGTATAATGGCAGGGCCAGAGTTAGGAGGACATTCAGTCCCTTAGGCAGGGACACTGTCAGGGCCTTAGTTAGGGACAGTATCACGGCCTGAGTTACTAGTAGTGTCAAGGCCTGAGTTAAGGACAGTGTCAGGCCAAGGCCTAGGAGCAGCATAAGGGTCTCTGTAGGATCAGCATCAGTGGCTGGGGTTGGGCCTGGGGTTGGGGCTAGGGCTGGGGCTCTGGCTGGGGCTAGGGCTAGGGCTGGGGCTGGGGCTGGAGCTAGGGCTGAGGGTAAGGCTAGGGCTGGGTGTGGGTCTGGGGCTAGGGCTGGGGCTCGGGCTGCGGCTAGGTTTAGGGCTAGGCCCTTAGTTAGGAATAGGGTCAAGGCCTTACTTAAGGACAGTGTCAGGGCAAGGCCTAGGAGGAGCATAAAGGCCTCTATAGGATCAGCATCAGGGGCTGGGGCTGCGGCTGGGGCTGGACCTGGGGCCTTAGTTAGAAAGAGTGTCAACGCCTTAGTTACCACATTGTCAGGGGAAGGCCTAGGAGGATCATAAGGGCCTCTATAGGATCAACATCAGGGGCGAGGGCTGGGACTGGGGCTGGGGCTGGGGTTCGGGCTAGGGCTGGGACAGCGGCTACGGTGAGGCTAGGGCTGGGGCTGCGGCTGGGGCTGGGGCTTGGGCTAGGGCTACGGCTGGGGCTGGGGCCTGGGCTTGGGCTAGGGCTGGGGCTGGGGCTGGGGCTAGGGCTCGGCCCTTAGTTAGGAATAGTGTCAAGGCCTTAGTTAAGGTCACTGTCAGGGCCATAGTTAGGGTTAGCATCAGAGCCTTCGTTAAGTATAATGTGGCCCTGAGTTAGAAGTAGTGTCAGGGCCTTAGTGAGGGACAGTGTCAGGCCCTCGATTAGGACGAGCGTCAGAGTCTTCTTTATGTATAATGGCAGGGCCAGAGTTAGGAGGAGAGTCAGACCCTTAGTTAGGCACACTGTCAGGGCCTTAGTTAGGGACAGTACCACGGCCTGAGTTAGTAGTATTGTCAAGGCCTTACTTAAGGACAGTGTCAGGGCAAGGCCTAGGAATAGCATAAAGGCCTTTGTAGGGTAAGCATCAGAGGCTGGGGCTCGGGCTGGGGTTGGGGCTGGGGCTCTGGCTGGGGCTGGGGCTCTGGCTGGGGCTAGGGCTAGGGCTGTTGCTGGGGCTGGGGCTAGGGCTGGGATTGGGGCTGGAGCTAGGGCTGAGGGTAAGCCTAGGGCTGGGGCTGGGGCTGGGGCTGGGGCTGGGATGGGACTGGGAATGGGTCTAGGCCTGGGGCGGGGGCTAGATTTAGGGCTAGGCCGTTAGTTAGGAATAGGGTCAAGGCCTTACTTAAGGACAGTGTCAGGGCAAGGCCTAGGAGGAGCAGAAAGGCCTCTATAGGATCAGCATCAGGGGCTGGGGCTGCGGCTGGGGCTGGACCTGGGGCCTTAGTTAGAAATAGTGTCAACGCCTTAGTTACCATATTGTCCAGGGAAGGCCTAGGAGGATCATAAGGCCCTCTATAAGATCAGCATCAGGGGCTAGGGCTGGGACTGAGGCTGGGGCTGGGGTTAGGGCTAGGGCTGGGACTGCGGCTGCTGCTGGGGCAAGGGCTGGGGCTGCGGCTGGGGCTAGGGCTGGGGCTGCGGCTAGGGCTGGGGCTTGGGCTTGGGCCGGGCCTGGGGCTAGGACTAGGGCTCGGCCCTTAGTTAGGAATAGTGTCAAGGCCTTAGTTAGGGTCACCGTCAGGGCCTTACTTAGGGTTAGCATCAGAGCCTTCGTTAGGTATAACGACAGGGCCTGAGTTAGAAGTAGTGTCAGGGCCTTAGTGAGGGACAGGGTCGGGGCCTCGGTTAGGACGAGCGTCAAGCTTTTTTTATGTATAATGGCAGGGCCAGAGTTAGGAGGACATTCAGTCCCTTAGGCAGGGACACTGTCAGGGCCTTAGTTAGGGACAGTATCACGGCCTGAGTTACTAGTAGTGTCAAGGCCTGAGTTAAGGACAGTGTCAGGGCAAGGCCTAGGAGCAGCATAAGGGCCTCTGTAGGATCAGCATCAGTGGCTGGGGTTGGGCCTGGGGCTGGGGCTACGGCTGGGGCTCTGGCTGGGGCTTGGGCTAGGGCGGGGGCTGGGGCTGGAGCTAGGGCTGAGGGTAAGGCTAGGGCTGGGTGTGGGTCTGGGGCTAGGGCTGGGGCTTGGGCTGGGGCTAGGTTTAGGGCTAGGCCCTTAGTTAGGAATAGGGTCAAGGCCTTACTTAAGGACAGTGTCAGGGCAAGGCCTTGGAGTAGCATAAGGGCCTTTGTAGGATAAGCATCAGAGGCTGGGGCTGGGTCTGGGGCTGGGGCTAGGCCTGGGGCTAGGGCTGGGCCTGGGCCTGGGCCTGGGGCTGCGCTGGGGCTGGGGCCTTAGTTAGAAATAGTGTCAAGGCCTTAGTTAAGGACAGTGTCAGGGAAAGGCCTAGGAGGACCATAAGGGCCTCTGTAGGATCACGGGTGGGGGCTGGGGCTGGGGCTGGGGCTGCGGCTAGGGCTAGGGCTAGGGCTAGGGCTCGGCCCTTAGTTAGGAATAGTGTGAAGGCCTTAGTTAGGGTCACCGTCAGGGCCTTAGTTAGGGTTAGCATCAGAGCCTACGTTAGGTATAATGACAGGGCATGAGTTAGAAGTAGTGTCAGGGTCTTAGTGAGGGACAGTGTCAGGCCCTCGATTAGGACGAGCGACACAGCCTTGTTTATGTATAATGGCAGGGCCAGAGTTAGGAGGAGAGTCAGACCCTTAGTTAGGGACACTGTCAGGGCCTTAGTTAGGGACAGTACCACGGCCTGAGTTAGTAGTATTGTCAAGGCCTTATTTAAGGACAGTGTCAGGGCAAGGCCTTGGAGTAGCATAAGGGCCTTTGTAGGATAAGCATCAGAGGCTGGGGCTCGGGCTGGGGCTAGGCCCTTAGTTAGGAATAGTGTCAAGGCCTTAGTTAGGGTCACTGTCAGGGCCTTAGTTAGGGTTAGCATCAGAGCTTTCGTTAGGTATAATGACAGAGCCTGAGTTACAAGTAGTGTCAGGGCCTTAGTGAGGGACAGGGTCGGGGCCTCGGTTAGGACGAGCGTCAGAGCTTTTTTTATGTATAATGGCAGGGCCAGAGTTAGGAGGACATTCAGTCCCTTAGACAGGGACACTGTCAGGGCCTTAGTTAGGGACAGTATCACAGCCTGAGTTAGTAGTATTGTCAAGGCCTGAGTTAAGGACAGTGTCAGGGCAAGGCCAAGGAGTAGCATAAAGGCCTTTGTAGGATAAGCATCAGAGGCTGGGCCTCGGGCTGGGGTTGTGGCTGGGGCTCTGGCTGGGGCTAGGGCTAGGGCTGTTGCTGGGGCTGGGGCTAGGGCTGGATCTGGGGCTGGAGCTAGGGCTGAGGGTAAGCCTAGGGCTGGGTCTGGGTCTGGGTCTGGGCTGGGGCTGGGATGGGACGGGGAATGGGTCTAGGGCTGGTGCTGGGGCTGGGGCTAGGTTTAGGGCCAGGCCCTTACTTAGGAATAGGGTCAAGGCCTTACTTAAGGACAGTGTCACGGCAAGGCTTAGGAGGAGCATAAAGGCCTCTATAGGATCAGCATCAGGGGCTGGGGCTGCGGCTAGGGCTGGACCTGGTGCCTTAGTTAGAAATAGTGTCAACGCCTTAGTTACCATTTTGTCCAGGGAAGGTCTAGGAGGTCATAAGATCCTCTATAAGATCAGCATCAGGGGCTAGGGCTGGGACTGGGACTGGGGCTGGGCCTGGGGTTGGGGCTAGGGCTTGGACTGCAGCTGCTGCTGGGGCTAGGGCTGGGGCTGCGGCTGGGGATAGGGCTGGGGCTGCGGCTGGGGCTAGGGCTGGGGCTGGGGCTTGGGCTGGGCTTGGGGCTAGGACTAGGGCTCGGCCCTTAGTTAGGAATAGTGTCAAGGCCTTAGTTAGGGTCACCGTCAGGGCCTTAGTTAGGGTTAGCATCAGAGCTTTCGTTAGGTATAACGATAGGGCCTGAGTTAGAAGTAGTGTCAGGGCCTTAGTGAGGGACAGGGTCGGGGCCTCGGTTAGGACGAGCGTCAAGCTTTTTTTATGTATAATGGCAGGGCCAGAGTTAGGAGGACATTCAGTCCCTTAGGCAGGGACACTGTCAGGGCCTTAGTTAGGGACAGTATCACGGCCTGAGTTACTAGTAGTGTCAAGGCCTGAGTTAAGGACAGTGTCAGGCCAAGGCCTAGGAGCAGCATAAGGGTCTCTGTAGGATCAGCATCAGTGGCTGGGGTTGGGCCTGGGGCTGGGGCTAGGGCTGGGGCTCTGGCTGGGGCTAGGGCTAGGGCTGGGGCTGGGGCTGGAGCTAGGGCTGAGGGTAAGGCTAGGGCTGGGTGTGGGTCTGGGGCTAGGGCTGGGGCTCGGGCTGCGGCTAGGTTTAGGGCTAGGCCCTTAGTTAGGAATAGGGTCAAGGCCTTACTTAAGGACAGTGTCAGGGCAAGGCCTAGGAGGAGCATAAAGGCCTCTATAGGATCAGCATCAGGGGCTGGGGCTGCGGCTGGGGCTGGACCTGGGGCCTTAGTTAGAAAGAGTGTCAACGCCTTAGTTACCACATTGTCAGGGGAAGGCCTAGGAGGATCATAAGGGCCTCTATAGGATCAACATCAGGGGCGAGGGCTGGGACTGGGGCTGGGGCTGGGGTTCGGGCTAGGGCTGGGACAGCGGCTACGGTGAGGCTAGGGCTGGGGCTGCGGCTGGGGCTGGGGCTTGGGCTAGGGCTACGGCTGGGGCTGGGGCCTGGGCTTGGGCTAGGGCTGGGGCTGGGGCTGGGGCTAGGGCTCGGCCCTTAGTTAGGAATAGTGTCAAGGCCTTAGTTAAGGTCACTGTCAGGGCCATAGTTAGGGTTAGCATCAGAGCCTTCGTTAAGTATAATGTGGCCCTGAGTTAGAAGTAGTGTCAGGGCCTTAGTGAGGGACAGTGTCAGGCCCTCGATTAGGACGAGCGTCAGAGTCTTCTTTATGTATAATGGCAGGGCCAGAGTTAGGAGGAGAGTCAGACCCTTAGTTAGGCACACTGTCAGGGCCTTAGTTAGGGACAGTACCACGGCCTGAGTTAGTAGTATTGTCAAGGCCTTACTTAAGGACAGTGTCAGGGCAAGGCCTAGGAATAGCATAAAGGCCTTTGTAGGGTAAGCATCAGAGGCTGGGGCTCGGGCTGGGGTTGGGGCTGGGGCTCTGGCTGGGGCTGGGGCTCTGGCTGGGGCTAGGGCTAGGGCTGTTGCTGGGGCTGGGGCTAGGGCTGGGACTGGGGCTGGAGCTAGGGCTGAGGGTAAGCCTAGGGCTGGGGCTGGGGCTGGGGCTGGGGCTGGGATGGGACTGGGAATGGGTCTAGGCCTGGGGCGGGGGCTAGATTTAGGGCTAGGCCGTTAGTTAGGAATAGGGTCAAGGCCTTACTTAAGGACAGTGTCAGGGCAAGGCCTAGGAGGAGCAGAAAGGCCTCTATAGGATCAGCATCAGGGGCTGGGGCTGCGGCTGGGGCTGGACCTGGGGCCTTAGTGAGAAATAGTGTCAACGCCTTAGTTACCATATTGTCCAGGGAAGGCCTAGGAGGATCATAAGGCCCTCTATAAGATCAGCATCAGGGGCTAGGGCTGGGACTGAGGCTGGGGCTGGGGTTAGGGCTAGGGCTGGGACTGCGGCTGCTGCTGGGGCAAGGGCTGGGGCTGCGGCTGGGGCTAGGGCTGGGGCTGCGGCTAGGGCTGGGGCTTGGGCTTGGGCCGGGCCTGGGGCTAGGACTAGGGCTCGGCCCTTAGTTAGGAATAGTGTCAAGGCCTTAGTTAGGGTCACCGTCAGGGCCTTACTTAGGGTTAGCATCAGAGCCTTCGTTAGGTATAACGACAGGGCCTGAGTTAGAAGTAGTGTCAGGGCCTTAGTGAGGGACAGGGTCGGGGCCTCGGTTAGGACGAGCGTCAAGCTTTTTTTATGTATAATGGCAGGGCCAGAGTTAGGAGGACATTCAGTCCCTTAGGCAGGGACACTGTCAGGGCCTTAGTTAGGGACAGTATCACGGCCTGAGTTACTAGTAGTGTCAAGGCCTGAGTTAAGGACAGTGTCAGGGCAAGGCCTAGGAGCAGCATAAGGGCCTCTGTAGGATCAGCATCAGTGGCTGGGGTTGGGCCTGGGGCTGGGGCTACGGCTGGGGCTCTGGCTGGGGCTTGGGCTAGGGCGGGGGCTGGGGCTGGAGCTAGGGCTGAGGGTAAGGCTAGGGCTGGGTGTGGGTCTGGGGCTAGGGCTGGGGCTTGGGCTGGGGCTAGGTTTAGGGCTAGGCCCTTAGTTAGGAATAGGGTCAAGGCCTTACTTAAGGACAGTGTCAGGGCAAGGCCTTGGAGTAGCATAAGGGCCTTTGTAGGATAAGCATCAGAGGCTGGGGCTGGGTCTGGGGCTGGGGCTAGGCCTGGGGCTAGGGCAGGGCCTGGGCCTGGGCCCGGGGCTGCGCTGGGGCTGGGGCCTTAGTTAGAAATAGTGTCAAGGCCTTAGTTAAGGACAGTGTCAGGGAAAGGCCTAGGAGGACCATAAGGGCCTCTGTAGGATCACGGGTGGGGGCTGGGGCTGGGGCTGGGGCTGCGGCTAGGGCTAGGGCTAGGGCTACGCCCTTAGTTAGGAATAGTGTCAAGGCCTTAGTTAGGGTCACCGTCAGGGCCTTAGTTAGGGTTAGCATCAGAGCCTTCGTTAGGTATAATGTGGCCCTGAGTTAGAAGTAGTGTCAGGGCCTTAGTGAGGGACAGTGTCAGGCCCTCGATTAGGACGAGCGTCAGTCTTCTTTATGTATAATGGCAGGGCCAGAGTTAGGAGGAGAGTCAGACCCTTAGTTAGGCACACTGTCAGGGCCTTAGTTAGGGACAGTACCACGGCCTGAGTTAGTAGTATTGTCAAGGCCTTACTTAAGAACAGTGTCAGGGCAAGGCCTAGGAGTAGCATAAGGGCCTTTCTAGGATAAGCATCAGAGGCTGCGGCTCAGGCTGGGGCTGGGGCTGGGGCTGGGGCTGGGGCTGGGGATGGCTGTAGACCTGGGGCTGAGGCTGGGGCTACGCCTGGGGCTAGGGCTGGGGCTGGGCCTGGGCCTGGGGCTGCGCCGGGCCTGGGGCCTTAGTTAGAAATAGTGTCAAGGCCTTAGTTAAGGACAGTGTCAGGGAAAGGCCTAGGAGGACCATAAGGGCCTCTGTAGGATCAGGGGTGGGGGCTGGGGCTGGGGCTGCGGCTGTGGCTGGGTCTAGGCCTGGGGCTGCGGCTAGGGCTACACCCTTAGTTAGGAATAGTGTGAAGGCCTTAGTTAGGGTCACCGTCAGGGCCTTAGTTAGGGTTAGCATCAGAGCCTACGTTAGGTATAATGACAGGGCCTGAGTTAGAAGTAGTGTCAGGGTCTTAGTGAGGGACAGTGTCAAGCCCTGGATTAGGACTAGTGTCACAGCCTTGTTTATGTATAATGGCAGGGCCAGAGTTAGGAGGAGAGTCAGACCCTTAGTTACAGACAGTGTCAGGGCCTTAGTTAGGGACAGTACCACGGCCTGAGTTAGTAGTATTGTCAAGGCCTTATTTAAGGACAGTGTCAGGGCAAGGCCTTGGAGTAGCATAAGGGCCTTTGTAGGATAAGCATCAGAGGCTGGGGCTCGGGCTGGGGTTGAGGCTGGGACTGGGGCTGGGGCTGGGGCTAGGGCTAGGCCCTTAGTTAGGAATAGTGTCAAGGCCTAAGTTAGGGTCACTGTCAGGGCCTTAGTTAGGGTTAGCATCAGAGCTTTCGTTAGGTATAATGACAGGGCCTGAGTTAGAAGTAGTGTCAGGGCCTTAGTGAGGGACAGGGTCGGGGACTCGGTTAGGACGAGCGTCAAGCTTTTTTTATGTATAATGGCAGGGCCAGAGTTAGGAGGACATTCAGTCCCTTAGACAGGGACACTGTCAGGGCCTTAGTTAGGGACAGTATCACGGCCTGAGTTACTAGTAGTGTCAAGGCCTGAGTTAAGGACAGTGTCAGGGGAAGGCCTAGGAATAGCATAAAGGCCTTTGTAGGGTAAGCATCAGAGGCTGGGGCTCGGGCTGGGGTTGGGGCTGGGGCTCTGGCTGGGGCTGGGGCTCTGGCTGGGGCTAGGGCTAGGGCTGTTGCTGGGGCTGGGGCTAGGGCTGGGACTGGGGCTGGAGCTAGGGCTGAGGGTAAGCCTAGGGCTGGGGCTGGGGCTGGGGCTGGAATGGGACTGGGAATGGGTCTAGGCCTGGGGCTGGGGCTGGGGCTAGATTTTGGGCTAGGCCGTTAGTTAGGAATAGGGTCAAGGCCTTACTTAAGGACAGTGTCAGGGCAAGGCCTAGGAGGAGCAGAAAGGCCTCAATAGGATCAGCATCAGGGGCTGGGGCTGCGGCTGGGGCTGGACCTGGGGCCTTAGTTAGAAATAGTGTCAACGCCTTAGTTACCATATTGTCCAGGGAAGGCCTAGGAGGATCATAAGGGCCTCTATAAGATCAGCATCAGGGGCTAGGGCTGGGACTGAGGCTGGGGCTGGGGTTAGGGCTAGGGCTGGGACTGCGGCTGCTGCTGGAGCTAGGGCTGGGGCTGCGGCTGGGGCTAGGGCTGGGGCTGCGGCTGGGGCTAGGGCTGGGGCTTGGGCTTCGCCTGGGCCTGGGGCTCAGACTAGGGCTCGACCCTTAGTTAGGAATAGTGTCAAGGCCTTAGTTAGGGTCACCGTCAGGGCCTTAGTTAGGGTTAGCATCAGAGCTTTCGTTAGGTATAATGACAGAGCCTGAGTTACAAGTAGTGTCAGGGCCTTAGTGAGGGACAGGGTCGGGGCCTCGGTTAGGACGAGCGTCAGAGCTTTTTTTACGTATAATGGCAGGGCCAGAGTTAGGAGGACATTCAGTCCCTTAGACAGGGACACTGTCAGGGCCTTAGTTAGGGACAGTATCACGGCCTGAGTTACTAGTAGTGTCAAGGCCTGAGTTAAGGACAGTGTCAGGGCAAGGCCTAGGAGTAGAATAAAGGCCTTTGTAGGATAAGCATCAGAGGCTGGGCCTCGGGCTGGGCTTGGGGCTGGGGCTCTGGCTGGGGCTAGGGCTAGGGCTGTTGCTGGGGCTGGGGCTAGGGCTGGATCTGGGGTTGGAGCTAGGGCTGAGGGTAAGCCTAGGGCTGGGGCTGGGTCTGGTTCTGGGGCTGGGGCTGGGATGGGACTGGGAATGGGTCTAGGGCTGGTGCTGGGGCTGGGGCTAGGTTTAGGGCCAGGCCCTTAGTTAGGAATAGGGTCAAGGCCTTACTTAAGGACAGTGTCAGGGCAAGGCCTAGGAGTAGCATAAGGGCCTTTCTAGGATAAGCATCAGAGGCTGGGGCTCAGGCTGGGGTTCGGGCTGGGACTGGGACTGGGGCTGGGGCTGGGGCTAGGGCTGGGGCTGGGGCTGGGGCTAGGCCTGGGGCTAGGGCTGGGGCTGGGCCTGGGCCTGGGGCTGTGCTGGGGCTGGGGCCTTAGTTAGAAATAGTGTCAAGCCTTAGTTAAGGACAGTGTCAGGGAAAGGCCTAGGAGGACCATAAAGGCCTCTGTAGGATCAGGGGTGGGGGCTGGGGCTGGGGCTGCGGCTAGGGCTAGGGCTAGGGCTACGCCCTTAGTTAGGAATAGTGTGAAGGCCTTAGTTAGGGTCACCGTCAGGGCCTTAGTTAGGGTTAGCATCAGAGCCTACGTTAGGTATAATGACAGGGCCTGAGTTAGAAGTAGTGTCAGGGTCTTAGTGAGGGACAGTGTCAAGCCCTCGATTAGGACGAGTGTCAGAGCCTTGTTTATGTATAATGGCAGGGCCAGAGTTAGGAGGAGAGTCAGACCCTTAGTTACAGACAGTGTCAGGGCCTTAGTTAGGGACAGTACCACGGCCTGAGTTAGTAGTATTGTCAAGGCCTTATTTAAGGACAGTGTCAGGGCAAGGCCTTGGAGTACCATAAGGGCCTTTGTAGGATAAGCATCAGAGGCTGGGGCTCGGGCTGGGGTTGGGGCTGGGACTGGGACTGGGACTGGGACTGGGGCTGGGGCTGGGGCTAGGGCTACGCCCTTAGTTAGGAATAGTGTCAAGGCCTTAGTTAGGGTCACTGTCAGGGCCTTAGTTACGGTTAGCATCAGAGCTTTCGTTAGGTATAATGACAGCGCCTGAGTTAGAAGTAGTGTCAGGGCCTTAGTGAGGGACAGGGTCGGGGCCTCGGTTAGGACGAGCGTCAGAGCTTTTTTTATGTATAATGGCAGGGCCAGAGTTAGGAGGACATTCAGTCCCTTAGGCAGGGACACTGTCAGGGCCTTAGTTAGGGACAGTATCACGGCCTGAGTTACTAGTAGTGTCAAGGCCTGAGTTAAGGACAGTGTCAGGGCAAGGCCTAGGAGCAGCATAAGGGCCTCTGTAGGATCAGCATCAGTGGCTGGGGTTGGGCCTGGGGCTGGGGCTTGGGTTGGGGCTCTGGCTGGGGCTAGGGCTAGGGCTGGGGCTGGGGCTGGGGATAGGGCTGGGGCTGGGGCTGCAGCTAGGGCTGAGGGTAAGGCTAGGGCTGGGTGTGGGTCTGGGGCTAGGGCTGGGGCTAGGGCTGGGGCTCGGGCTTGGGCTAGGTTTAGGGCTAGGCCCTTAGTTAGGAATAGGGTCAAGGCCTTACTTAAGGACAGTGTCAGGGCAAGGCCTAGGAGGAGCATAAACGCCTCTATAGGATCAGCATCAGGGGCTGGGGCTGCGGCTGGGGCTGGACCTGGGGCCTTAGTTAGAAAGAGTGTCAAGGCCTTAGTTACCACATTGTCAGGGGAAGGCCTAGGAGGATCATAAGGGCCTCATTAGGATCAGCATCAGGGGCGAGGGCTGGGACTGGGGCTGGGGCTGGGGTTCGGGCTAGGGCTGGGACTGTGGCTACGGAGAGGCTAGGGCTGGGGCTGCGGCTGGGGCTGGGGCTTGGGCTTGCGCTAGGGCTGGGGCTGGGGCCTGGGCTTGGGCTGGGGCTGGGGCTGGGGCTGGGGCTTGGGCTAGGGCTAGGGCTCGGCCCTTAGTTAGGAATAGTGTCAAGGCCTTAGTTAAGGTCACTGTCAGGGCCATAGTTAGGGTTAGCATCAGAGCCTTCGTTAGGTATAATGTGGCCCTGAGTTAGAAGTAGTGTCAGGGCCTTAGTGAGGGACAGTGTCAGGCCCTCGATTAGGACGAGCGTCAGAGTCTTCTTTATGTATAATGGCAGGGCCAGCGTTAGGAGGAGAGTCAGACCCTTAGTTAGGCACACTGTCAGGGCCTTAGTTAGGGACAGTACCACGGCCTGAGTTAGTAGTATTGTCAAGGCCTTACTTAAGAACAGTGTCAGGGCAAGTCCTAGGAGTAGCATAAGGGCCTTTCTAGGATAAGCATCAGAGGCTGGGGCTCAGGCTGGGGCTGGGGCTGGGGCTGGGGCTGGGGCTGGGGCTGGGGCTGGGTGTAGACCTGGGGCTGAGGCTGGGGCTACGCCTGGGGCTAGGGCTGGGGCTGGGCCTGGGCCTGGGGCTGCGCCGGGCCTGGGGCCTTAGTTAGAAATAGTGTCAAGGCCTTAGTTAAGGACAGTGTCAGGGAAAGGCCTAGGAGGACCATAAGGGCCTCTGTAGGATCAGGGGTGGGGGCTGGGGCTGGGGCTGGGGCTGTGGCTGGGTCTAGGCCTGGGGCTGCGGCTAGGGCTACACCCTTAGTTAGGAATAGTGTGAAGGCCTTAGTTAGGGTCACCGTCAGGGCCTTAGTTAGGGTTAGCATCAGAGCCTACGTTAGGTATAATGACAGGGCCTGAGTTAGAAGTAGTGTCAGGGTCTTAGTGAGGGACAGTGTCAAGCCCTCGATTAGGACTAGTGTCACAGCCTTGTTTATGTATAATGGCAGGGCCAGAGTTAGGAGGAGAGTCAGACCCTTAGTTACAGACAGTGTCAGGGACTTAGTTAGGGACAGTACAACGGCCTGAGTTAGTAGTATTGTCAAGGCCTTATTTAAGGACAGTGTCAGGGCAAGGCCTTGGAGTAGCATAAGGGCCTTTGTAGGATAAGCATCAGAGGCTGGGCCTCGGGCTGGGGTTGAGGCTGGGACTGGGGCTGGGGCTGAGGCTAGGGCTAGGCCCTTAGTTAGGAATAGTGTCAAGGCCTTAGTTAGGGTCACTGTCAGGGCCTTAGTTAGGGTTAGCATCAGAGCTTTCGTTAGGTATAATGACAGGGCCTGAGTTAGAAGTAGTGTCAGGGCCTTAGTGAGGGACAGGGTCGGGGACTCGGTTAGGACGAGCGTCAAGCTTTTTTTATGTATAATGGCAGGGCCTGAGTTAGGAGGACATTCAGTCCCTTAGGCAGGGACACTGTCAGGGCCTTGGTTAGGTTCAGTATCACGGCCTGAGTTACTAGTAGTGTCAAGGCCTGAGTTAAGGACAGTGTAAGGGCAAGGCCTAGGAATAGCATAAAGGCCTTTGTAGGGTAAGCATCAGAGGCTGGGGCTCGGGCTGGGGTTGGGGCTGGGGCTCTGGCTGGGGCTGGGGCTCTGGCTGGGGCTAGGGCTAGGGCTGTTGCTGGGGCTGGGGCTAGGGCTGGGACTGGGGCTGGAGCTAGGGCTGAGGGTAAGCCTAGGGCTGGGGCTGGGGCTGGGGCTGGGATGGGACTGGGAATGGGTCTAGGCCTGGGGCTGGGGCTGGGGCTAGATTTAGGGCTAGGCCCTTAGTTAGGAATAGGGTCAAGGCCTTACTTAAGGACAGTGTCAGGGCAAGGCCTAGGAGGAGCAGAAAGGCCTCTATAGGATCAGCATCAGGGGCTGGGGCTGCGGCTGGGGCTGGACCTGGGGCCTTAGTTAGAAATAGTGTCAACGCCTTAGTTACCATATTGTCCAGGGAAGGCCTAGGAGGATCATAAGGGCCTCTATAAGATCAGCATCAGGGGCTAGGGCTGGGACTGAGGCTGGGGCTGGGGTTAGGGCTAGGGCTGGGACTGCGGCTGCTGCTGGGGCAAGGGCTGGGGCTGCGGCTGGGGCTAGGGCTGGGGCTGCGGCTAGGGCTGGGGCTTGGGCTTGGGCCGGGCCTGGGGCTAGGACTAGGGCTCGGCCCTTAGTTAGGAATAGTGTCAAGGCCTTAGTTAGGGTCACCGTCAGGGCCTTAGTTAGGATTAGCATCAGAGCTTTCGTTAGGTATTATGACAGGGCCTGAGTTAGAAGTAGTGTCAGGGCCTTAGTGAGCGACAGGGTCGGGGCCTCGGTTAGGACGAGCGTCAAGCTTTTTTTATGTATAATGGCAGGGCCAGAGTTAGGAGGACATACAGTCCCTTAGGTAGGGACACTGTCAGGGCCTTAGTTAGGGACAGTATCACGGCCTGAGTTACTAGTAGTGTCAAGGCCTGAGTTAAGGACAGTGTCAGGGCAAGGCCTAGGAGCAGCATAAGGGCCTCTGTAGGATCAGCATCAGTGGCTGGGGTTGGGCCTGGGGCTGGGGCTAGGGCTGGGGCTCTGGCTGGGGCTAGGGCTAGGGCTGGGGCTGGGGCTGGAGCTAGGGCTAAGGGTAAGGCTAGGGCTGGGTGTGGGTCTGGGGCTAGGGCTGGGGCTTGGGCTGGGGCTAGGTTTAGGGCTAGGCCCTTAGTTAGGAATAGGGTCAAGGCCTTACTTAAGGACAGTGTCAGGGCAAGGCCTAGGAGGAGCATAAAGGCCTCTATAGGATCAGCATCAGGGGCTGGGGCTGCGGCTGGGGCTGGACCTGGGGCCTTAGTTAGAAAGAGTGTCAAGGCCTTAGTTTACCACATTGTCAGGGGAAGGCCAAGGAGGATCATAAGGGCCTCTATAGGATCAGCATCAGGGGCGACGGCTGGGACTGGGGCTGGGGCTGGGTTGGGACTAAGGCTGGGACTGCGGCTACGGTGCGGCTAGGGCTGGGGCTGCGGCTAGGGCTGGGGCTTGGACTTGGGCTAGGGCTGGGCCTGGGGCCAGGGCTTGGGCTAGGGCTGGGGCTGGGGCGTGGGCTAGGGCTAGGGCTCGGCCCTTAGTTAGGAATAGTGTGAAGGCCTTAGTTAGGGTCACCGTCAGGGCCTTAGTTAGGGTTAGCATCAGAGCCTACGTTAGGTATAATGACAGGGCCTGAGTTAGAAGTAGTGTCAGGGTCTTAGTGAGGGTCAGTGTCAAGCCCTCCATTAGGACGAGTGTCAGAGCCTTGTTTATGTATAATGCCAGGGCCAGAGTTAGGAGGAGAGTCAGACCCTTAGTTAGGGACACTGTCAGGGCCTTAGTTAGGGACAGTACCAGGGCCTGAGTTAGTAGTATTGTCAAGGCCTTATTTAAGGACAGTGTCAGGGCAAGGCCTTGGAGTAGCATAAGGGCCTTTGTAGGATAAGCATCAGAGGCTGGGGCTCGGGCTGGGGTTGAGGCTGGGACTGGGGCTGGGGATGGGGCTAGGGCTAGGCCCTTAGTTAGGAATAGTGTCAAGGCCTTAGTTAGGGTCACTGTCAGGGCCTTAGTTAGGGTTAGCATCACAGATTTCGTTAGGTATAACGACAGGGCCTGAGTTAGAAGTAGTGTCAGGGCCTTAGTGAGGGACAGGGTCGGGGCCTCGCTTAGGACGAGCGTGAAGCATTTTTTATGTATAATGGCAGGGCCAGAGTTAGGAGGACATTCAGTCCCTTAGGCAGGGACACTGTCAGGGCCTTAGTTAGGGACAGTATCACGGCCTGAGTTACTAGTAGTGTCAAGGCCTGAGTTAAGGACAGTGTCAGGGCAAGGCCTAGGAGCAGCATAAGGGCCTCTGTAGGATCAGCATCAGTGGCTGGGGTTGGGCCTGGGGCTGGGGCTAGGGCTGGGGCTCTGGCAGGGGCTAGGGCTAGGCCTGGGGCTGGGGCTGGGGATAGGGCTGAGGCTGGGGCTGGGGATAGGGCTGAGCCTGGGGCTGGAGCTAGGGCTGAGGGTAAGGCTAGGGCTGGGTGTGGGTCTGGGGCTAGGGCTAGGGCTAGGGCTACGCCCTTAGTTAGGAATAGTGTGAAGGCCTTAGTTAGGGTCACCGTCAGGGCCTTACTTAGGGTTAGCATCAGAGCCTTCGTTAGGTATAACGACAGGGCCTGAGTTAGAAGTAGTGTCAGGGCCTTAGTGAGGGACAGGGTCGGGGCCTCGGTTAGGACGAGCGTCAAGCTTTTTTTATGTATAATGGCAGGGCCAGAGTTAGGAGGACATTCAGTCCCTTAGGCAGGGACACTGTCAGGGCCTTAGTTAGGGACAGTATCACGGCCTGAGTTACTAGTAGTGTCAAGGCCTGAGTTAAGGACAGTGTCAGGGCAAGGCCTAGGAGCAGCATAAGGGCCTCTGTAGGATCAGCATCAGTGGCTGGGGTTGGGCCTGGGGCTGGGGCTACGGCTGGGGCTCTGGCTGGGGCTTGGGCTAGGGCGGGGGCTGGGGCTGGAGCTAGGGCTGAGGGTAAGGCTAGGGCTGGGTGTGGGTCTGGGGCTAGGGCTGGGGCTTGGGCTGGGGCTAGGTTTAGGGCTAGGCCCTTAGTTAGGAATAGGGTCAAGGCCTTACTTAAGGACAGTGTCAGGGCAAGGCCTTGGAGTAGCATAAGGGCCTTTGTAGGATAAGCATCAGAGGCTGGGGCTGGGTCTGGGGCTGGGGCTAGGCCTGGGGCTAGGGCTGGGCCTGGCCTGGGACTGGGGCTGCGCTGGGGCTGGGGCCTTAGTTAGAAATAGTGTCAAGGCCTTAGTTAAGGACAGTGTCAGGGCAAGGCCTAAGAGTAGCATAAAGGCCTTTGTAGGATAAGCATCAGAGGCTGGGCCTCGGGCTGGGCTTGGGGCTGGGGCTCTGGCTGGGGCTAGGGCTAGGGCTGTTGCTGGGGCTGGGGCTAGGGCTGGATCTGGGGTTGGAGCTAGGGCTGAGGGTAAGCCTAGGGCTGGGGCTGGGTCTGGTTCTGGGGCTGGGGCTGGGATGGGACTGGGAATGGGTCTAGGGCTGGTGCTGGGGCTGGGGCTAGGTTTAGGGCCAGGCCCTTAGTTAGGAATAGGGTCAAGGCCTTACTTAAGGACAGTGTCAGGGCAAGGCCTAGGAGTAGCATAAGGGCCTTTCTAGGATAAGCATCAGAGGCTGGGGCTCAGGCTGGGGTTGGGGCTGGGACTGGGACTGGGGCTGGGGCTGGGGCTAGGGCTGGGGCTGGGGCTGGGGCTAGTGCTGGGGCTGGGGCTGGGGCTAGGCCTGGGGCTAGGGCTGGGGCTGGGCCTGGGCCTGGGGCTGTGCTGGGGCTGGGGCCTTAGTTAGAAATAGTGTCAAGCCTTAGTTAAGGACAGTGTCAGGGAAAGGCCTAGGAGGACCATAAAGGCCTCTGTAGGATCAGGGGTGGGGGCTGGGACTGGGGCTGCGGCTAGGGCTAGGGCTACGCCCTTTGTTAGGAATAGTGTGAAGGCCTTAGTTAGGGTCACCGTCAGGGCCTTAGTTAGGGTTAGCATCAGAGCCTACGTTAGGTATAATGACAGGGCCTGAGTTAGAAGTAGTGTCAGGGTCTTAGTGAGGGACAGTGTCAGAGCCTTGTTTATGTATAATGGCAGGGCCAGAGTTAGGAGGAGAGTCAGACCCTTAGTTACAGACAGTGTCAGGGCCTTAGTTAGGGACAGTACCACGGCCTGAGTTAGTAGTATTGTCAAGGCCTTATTTAAGGACAGTGTCAGGGCAAGGCCTAGGAGTAGCATAAAGGCCTTTGTAGGATAAGCATCAGAGGCTGGGCCTCGGGCTGGGGTTGTGGCTGGGGCTCTGGCTGGGGCTAGGGCTAGGGCTGTTGCTGGGGCTGGGGCTAGGGCTGGATCTGGGGCTGGAGCTAGGGCTGAGGGTAAGCCTAGGGCTGGGTCTGGGTCTGGGTCTGGGGCTGGGGCTGGGATGGGACTGTGAATGGGTCAAGGGCTGGGGCTGGGGCTAGGTTTAGGGCCAGGCCCTTAGTTAGGAATAGGGTCAAGGCCTTACTTAAGGACAGTGTCAGGGCAAGGCTTAGGAGGAGCATAAAGGCCTCTATAGGATCAGCATCAGGGGCTGGGGCTGCGGCTGGGGCTGGACCTGGGGCCTTAGTTAGAAATAGTGTCAAGGCCTTAGTTACCACATTGTCAGGGAAGGCCTAGGAGGATCATAAGGACCTCTATAGGATCAGCATCAGGGGCGACGGCTGGGACTGGGGCTGGGGCTGGGGTTGGGGCTAGGGCTCGGACTGCGGCTACGGTGCGGCTAGGGCTTGGGTTGCGGCTGGGGCTGGGGCTTGGGCTTGGGCTAGGGCTGGGGCTGGGGCTTGGGCTGGGGCTGGGACTTGGGCTAGGGCTAGGGCTCGGCCCTTAGTTAGGAATAGTGTCAAGGCCTTAGTTAAGGTCACTGTCAGGGCCATAGTTAGGGTTAGCATCAAAGCCTTCGTTAGGTATAATGTGGCCCTGAGTTAGAAGTAGTGTCAGGGCCTTAGTGAGGGACAGTGTCAGGCCCTCGATTAGGACGCGCGTCAAGAGTCTTCTTTATGTATAATGGCAAGGCCAGAGTTAGGAGGAGAGTCAGACCCTTAGTTAGGGACACTGTCAGGGCCTTAGTTAGGGACAGTACCACGGCCTGAGTTAGTAGTATTGTCAAGGCCTTATTTAAGGACAGTGTCAGGGCAAGGCCTTGGAGTAGCATAAGGGCCTTTGTAGGATAAGCATCAGAGGCTGGGGCTCGGGCTGGGGTTGGGGCTGGGACTGGGGCTGGGGCTGGGGCTAGGGCTAGGCCCTTAGTTAGGAATAGTGTCAAGGCCTTAGTTAGGGTCACTGTCAGGGCCTTAGTTAGGGTTAACATCAGAGCTTTCGTTAGGTATAATGACAGGGCCTGAGTTAGAAGTAGTGTCAGGGCCTTAGTGACGGACAGGGTCGGGGACTCGGTGAGGACGAGTGTCAAGTTTTTTTATGTATAATGGCAGGGCCAGTGTTAGGAGGACATTCAGTCCCTTAGGCAGGGACACTGTCAGGGCCTTAGTTAGGGACAGTATCACGGCCTGAGTTACTAGTAGTGTCAAGGCCTGAGTTAAGGACAGTGTCAGGGCAAGGCCTAGGAGCAGCATAAGGGTCTCTGTAGGATCAGCATCAGTGGCTGGGGTTGGGCCTGGGGCTGGGGCTTGGGTTGGGGCTCTGGCTGGGGCTAGGGCTAGGGCTGGGGCTGGGGCTGGAGATAGGACTGAGGGTAAGGCTAGGGCTGGGTGTGGGTCTGGGGCTAGGGCTGGGGCTAGGGCTGGGGCTCGGGCTTGGGCTAGGTTTAGGGCTAGGCCCTTAGTTAGGAATAGGGTCAAGGCCTTACTTAAGGACAGTGTCAGGGCAAGGCCTAGGAGGAGCATAAAGGCCTCTATACGATCAGCATCAGGGGCTGGGGCTGCGGCTGGGGCTGGACCTGGGGCCTTAGTTAGAAATAGTGTCAAGGCCTTACTTACCACAATGTCAGGGGAAGGCCTAGGAGGATCATAAGGGCCTCATTAGGATCAGCATCAGGGGCGAGGGCTGGGACTGGGACTGGGGCTGGGGTTGGGGCTAGGGCTGGGACTGCGGCTACGGTGAGGCTAGGGCTGGGGCTGCGGCTGGGGCTGGGGCTTGGGCTTGCGCTAGGGCTGGGGCTGGGGCCTGGGCTTGGGCTGGGGCTGGGGCTGGGGCTGGGGCTTGGGCTAGGGCTAGGGCTCGGCCCTTAGTTAGGAATAGTGTCAAGGCCTTAGTTAAGGTCACTGTCAGGGCCATAGTTAGGGTTAGCATCAGAGCCTTCGTTAGGTATAATGTGGCCCTGAGTTAGAAGTAGTGTCAGGGCCTTAGTGAGGGACAGTGTCAGGCCCTCGATTAGGACGAGCGTCAGAGTCTTCTTTATGTATAATGGCAGGGCCAGAGTTAGGAGGAGAGTCAGACCCTTAGTTAGGCACACTGTCAGGGCCTTAGTTAGGGACAGTACCACGGCCTGAGTTAGTAGTATTGTCAAGGCCTTACTTAAGAACAGTGTCAGGGCAAGGCCTAGGAGTAGCATAAGGGCCTTTCTAGGATAAGCATCAGAGGCTGCGGCTCAGGCTGGGGCTGGGGCTGGGGCTGGGGCTGGGGCTGGGGATGGGTGTAGACCTGGGGCTGAGGCTGGGGCTACGCCTGGGGCTGGGGCTAGGGCTGGGGCTGGGCCTGGGCCTGGGGCTGCGCCGGGCCTGGGGCCTTAGTTAGAAATAGTGTCAAGGCCTTAGTTAAGGACAGTGTCAGGGAAAGGCCTAGGAGGACCTTAAGGGCCTCTGTAGGATCAGGGGTGGGGGCTGGGGCTGGGGCTGGGGCTGTGGCTGGGTCTAGGCCTGGGGCTGCGGCTAGGGCTACACCCTTAGTTAGGAATAGTGTGAAGGCCTTAGTTAGGGTCACCGTCAGGGCCTTAGTTAGGGTTAGCATCAGAGCCTACGTTAGGTATAATGACAGGGCTGAGTTAGAAGTAGTGTCAGGGTCTTAGTGAGGGACAGTGTCAAGCCCTCGATTAGGACTAGTGTCACAGCCTTGTTTATGTATAATGGCAGGGCCAGAGTTAGGAGGAGAGTCAGACCCTTAGTTAGGGACACTGTCAGGGCCTTCGTTAGGGACAGTACCACGGCCTGAGTTAGTAGTATTGTCAAGGCCTTACTTAACGACAGTGTCAGGGCAAGGCCTAGGAGTAGCATAAGGGCCTTTGTAGGATAAGCATCAGAGGCTGGGGCTTGGGCTGGGGCTGGGGCTGGGGATGGGGCTGGGGCTGGGGCTGGGGCTTGGGCTAGGCCTGGGGCTAGGTTTAGGGCTAGGCCCTTAGTTAGGAATAGGGTCAAGGCCTTACTTAAGGACAGTGTCAGGGCCATAGTTAGGGTTAGCATCAGAGCCTTCGTTAGGTATAATGTGGCCCTGAGTTAGAAGTAGTGTCAGGGCCTTAGTGAGGGACAGTGTCAGAGCCTTGTTTATGTATAATGGCAGGGCCAGAGTTAGGAGGAGAGTCAGACCCTTAGTTACAGACAGTGTCAGGGCCTTAGTTAGGGACAGTACCACGGCCTGAGTTAGTAGTATTGTCAAGGCCTTATTTAAGGACAGTGTCAGGGCAAGGCCTAGGAGTAGCATAAAGGCCTTTGTAGGATAAGCATCAGAGGCTGGGCCTCGGGCTGGGGTTGTGGCTGGGGCTCTGGCTGGGGCTAGGGCTAGGGCTGTTGCTGGGGCTGGGGCTAGGGCTGGATCTGGGGCTGGAGCTAGGGCTGAGGGTAAGCCTAGGGCTGGGTCTGGGTCTGGGTCTGGGGCTGGGGCTGGGATGGGACTGTGAATGGGTCAAGGGCTGGGGCTGGGGCTAGGTTTAGGGCCAGGCCCTTAGTTAGGAATAGGGTCAAGGCCTTACTTAAGGACAGTGTCAGGGCAAGGCTTAGGAGGAGCATAAAGGCCTCTATAGGATCAGCATCAGGGGCTGGGGCTGCGGCTGGGGCTGGACCTGGGGCCTTAGTTAGAAATAGTGTCAAGGCCTTAGTTACCACATTGTCAGGGAAGGCCTAGGAGGATCATAAGGACCTCTATAGGATCAGCATCAGGGGCGACGGCTGGGACTGGGGCTGGGGCTGGGGTTGGGGCTAGGGCTCGGACTGCGGCTACGGTGCGGCTAGGGCTTGGGCTGCGGCTGGGGCTGGGGCTTGGGCTTGGGCTAGGGCTGGGGCTGGGGCTTGGGCTGGGGCTGGGACTTGGGCTAGGGCTAGGGCTCGGCCCTTAGTTAGGAATAGTGTCAAGGCCTTAGTTAAGGTCACTGTCAGGGCCATAGTTAGGGTTAGCATCAAAGCCTTCGTTAGGTATAATGTGGCCCTGAGTTAGAAGTAGTGTCAGGGCCTTAGTGAGGGACAGTGTCAGGCCCTCGATTAGGACGCACGTCAAGAGTCTTCTTTATGTATAATGGCAAGGCCAGAGTTAGGAGGAGAGTCAGACCCTTAGTTAGGGACACTGTCAGGGCCTTAGTTAGGGACAGTACCACGGCCTGAGTTAGTAGTATTGTCAAGGCCTTATTTAAGGACAGTGTCAGGGCAAGGCCTTGGAGTAGCATAAGGGCCTTTGTAGGATAAGCATCAGAGGCTGGGGCTCGGGCTGGGGTTGGGGCTGGGACTGGGGCTGGGGCTGGGGCTAGGGCTAGGCCCTTAGTTAGGAATAGTGTCAAGGCCTTAGTTAGGGTCACTGTCAGGGCCTTAGTTAGGGTTAACATCAGAGCTTTCGTTAGGTATAATGACAGGGCCTGAGTTAGAAGTAGTGTCAGGGCCTTAGTGACGGACAGGGTCGGGGACTCGGTGAGGACGAGTGTCAAGTTTTTTTATGTATAATGGCAGGGCCAGAGTTAGGAGGACATTCAGTCCCTTAGGCAGGGACACTGTCAGGGCCTTAGTTAGGGACAGTATCACGGCCTGAGTTACTAGTAGTGTCAAGGCCTGAGTTAAGGACAGTGTCAGGGCAAGGCCTAGGAGCAGCATAAGGGTCTCTGTAGGATCAGCATCAGTGGCTGGGGTTGGGCCTGGGGCTGGGGCTTGGGTTGGGGCTCTGGCTGGGGCTAGGGCTAGGGCTGGGGCTGGGGCTGGGGATAGGGCTGGGGCTGGGGCTGGAGATAGGACTGAGGGTAAGGCTAGGGCTGGGTGTGGGTCTGGGGCTAGGGCTGGGGCTAGGGCTGGGGCTCGGGCTTGGGCTAGGTTTAGGGCTAGGCCCTTAGTTAGGAATAGGGTCAAGGCCTTACTTAAGGACAGTGTCAGGGCAAGGCCTAGGAGGAGCATAAAGGCCTCTATACGATCAGCATCAGGGGCTGGGGCTGCGGCTGGGGCTGGACCTGGGGCCTTAGTTAGAAATAGTGTCAAGGCCTTACTTACCACAATGTCAGGGGAAGGCCTAGGAGGATCATAAGGGCCTCATTAGGATCAGCATCAGGGGCGAGGGCTGGGACTGGGACTGGGGCTGGGGTTGGGGCTAGGGCTGGGACTGCGGCTACGGTGAGGCTAGGGCTGGGGCTGCGGCTGGGGCTGGGGCTTGGGCTTGCGCTAGGGCTGGGGCTGGGGCCTGGGCTTGGGCTGGGGCTGGGGCTGGGGCTGGGGCTTGGGCTAGGGCTAGGGCTCGGCCCTTAGTTAGGAATAGTGTCAAGGCCTTAGTTAAGGTCACTGTCAGGGCCATAGTTAGGGTTAGCATCAGAGCCTTCGTTAGGTATAATGTGGCCCTGAGTTAGAAGTAGTGTCAGGGCCTTAGTGAGGGACAGTGTCAGGCCCTCGATTAGGACGAGCGTCAGAGTCTTCTTTATGTATAATGGCAGGGCCAGAGTTAGGAGGAGAGTCAGACCCTTAGTTAGGCACACTGTCAGGGCCTTAGTTAGGGACAGTACCACGGCCTGAGTTAGTAGTATTGTCAAGGCCTTACTTAAGAACAGTGTCAGGGCAAGGCCTAGGAGTAGCATAAGGGCCTTTCTAGGATAAGCATCAGAGGCTGCGGCTCAGGCTGGGGCTGGGGCTGGGGCTGGGGCTGGGGCTGGGGATGGGTGTAGACCTGGGGCTGAGGCTGGGGCTACGCCTGGGGCTGGGGCTAGGGCTGGGGCTGGGCCTGGGCCTGGGGCTGCGCCGGGCCTGGGGCCTTAGTTAGAAATAGTGTCAAGGCCTTAGTTAAGGACAGTGTCAGGGAAAGGCCTAGGAGGACCATAAGGGCCTCTGTAGGATCAGGGGTGGGGGCTGGGGCTGGGGCTGGGGCTGTGGCTGGGTCTAGGCCTGGGGCTGCGGCTAGGGCTACACCCTTAGTTAGGAATAGTGTGAAGGCCTTAGTTAGGGTCACCGTCAGGGCCTTAGTTAGGGTTAGCATCAGAGCCTACGTTAGGTATAATGACAGGGCTGAGTTAGAAGTAGTGTCAGGGTCTTAGTGAGGGACAGTGTCAAGCCCTCGATTAGGACTAGTGTCACAGCCTTGTTTATGTATAATGGCAGGGCCAGAGTTAGGAGGAGAGTCAGACCCTTAGTTAGGGACACTGTCAGGGCCTTCGTTAGGGACAGTACCACGGCCTGAGTTAGTAGTATTGTCAAGGCCTTACTTAACGACAGTGTCAGGGCAAGGCCTAGGAGTAGCATAAGGGCCTTTGTAGGATAAGCATCAGAGGCTGGGGCTTGGGCTGGGGCTGGGGCTGGGGATGGGGCTGGGGCTGGGGCTGGGGCTTGGGCTAGGCCTGGGGCTAGGTTTAGGGCTAGGCCCTTAGTTAGGAATAGGGTCAAGGCCTTACTTAAGGACAGTGTCAGGGCCATAGTTAGGGTTAGCATCAGAGCCTTCGTTAGGTATAATGTGGCCCTGAGTTAGAAGTAGTGTCAGGGCCTTAGTGAGGGACAGTGTCAGAGCCTTGTTTATGTATAATGGCAGGGCCAGAGTTAGGAGGAGAGTCAGACCCTTAGTTACAGACAGTGTCAGGGCCTTAGTTAGGGACAGTACCACGGCCTGAGTTAGTAGTATTGTCAAGGCCTTATTTAAGGACAGTGTCAGGGCAAGGCCTAGGAGTAGCATAAAGGCCTTTGTAGGATAAGCATCAGAGGCTGGGCCTCGGGCTGGGGTTGTGGCTGGGGCTCTGGCTGGGGCTAGGGCTAGGGCTGTTGCTGGGGCTGGGGCTAGGGCTGGATCTGGGGCTGGAGCTAGGGCTGAGGGTAAGCCTAGGGCTGGGTCTGGGTCTGGGTCTGGGGCTGGGGCTGGGATGGGACTGTGAATGGGTCAAGGGCTGGGGCTGGGGCTAGGTTTAGGGCCAGGCCCTTAGTTAGGAATAGGGTCAAGGCCTTACTTAAGGACAGTGTCAGGGCAAGGCTTAGGAGGAGCATAAAGGCCTCTATAGGATCAGCATCAGGGGCTGGGGCTGCGGCTGGGGCTGGACCTGGGGCCTTAGTTAGAAATAGTGTCAAGGCCTTAGTTACCACATTGTCAGGGAAGGCCTAGGAGGATCATAAGGACCTCTATAGGATCAGCATCAGGGGCGACGGCTGGGACTGGGGCTGGGGCTGGGGTTGGGGCTAGGGCTCGGACTGCGGCTACCGTGCGGCTAGGGCTTGGGCTGCGGCTGGGGCTGGGGCTTGGGCTTGGGCTAGGGCTGGGGCTGGGGCTTGGGCTGGGGCTGGGACTTGGGCTAGGGCTAGGGCTCGGCCCTTAGTTAGGAATAGTGTCAAGGCCTTAGTTAAGGTCACTGTCAGGGCCATAGTTAGGGTTAGCATCAAAGCCTTCGTTAGGTATAATGTGGCCCTGAGTTAGAAGTAGTGTCAGGGCCTTAGTGAGGGACAGTGTCAGGCCCTCGATTAGGACGAGCGTCAAGAGTCTTCTTTATGTATAATGGCAAGGCCAGAGTTAGGAGGAGAGTCAGACCCTTAGTTAGGGACACTGTCAGGGCCTTAGTTAGGGACAGTACCACGGCCTGAGTTAGTAGTATTGTCAAGGCCTTATTTAAGGACAGTGTCAGGGCAAGGCCTTGGAGTAGCATAAGGGCCTTTGTAGGATAAGCATCAGAGGCTGGGGCTCGGGCTGGGGTTGGGGCTGGGACTGGGGCTGGGGCTGGGGCTAGGGCTAGGCCCTTAGTTAGGAATAGTGTCAAGGCCTTAGTTAGGGTCACTGTCAGGGCCTTAGTTAGGGTTAACATCAGAGCTTTCGTTAGGTATAATGACAGGGCCTGAGTTAGAAGTAGTGTCAGGGCCTTAGTGACGGACAGGGTCGGGGACTCGGTGAGGACGAGTGTCAAGTTTTTTTATGTATAATGGCAGGGCCAGAGTTAGGAGGACATTCAGTCCCTTAGGCAGGGACACTGTCAGGGCCTTAGTTAGGGACAGTATCACGGCCTGAGTTACTAGTAGTGTCAAGGCCTGAGTTAAGGACAGTGTCAGGGCAAGGCCTAGGAGCAGCATAAGGGTCTCTGTAGGATCAGCATCAGTGGCTGGGGTTGGGCCTGGGGCTGGGGCTTGGGTTGGGGCTCTGGCTGGGGCTAGGGCTAGGGCTGGGGCTGGGGCTGGGGATAGGGCTGGGGCTGGGGCTGGAGATAGGACTGAGGGTAAGGCTAGGGCTGGGTGTGGGTCTGGGGCTAGGGCTGGGGCTAGGGCTGGGGCTCGGGCTTGGGCTAGGTTTAGGGCTAGGCCCTTAGTTAGGAATAGGGTCAAGGCCTTACTTAAGGACAGTGTCAGGGCAAGGCCTAGGAGGAGCATAAAGGCCTCTATAGGATCAGCATCAGGGGCTGGGGCTGCGGCTGGGGCTGGACCTGGGGCCTTAGTTAGAAATAGTGTCAAGGCCTTACTTACCACAATGTCAGGGGAAGGCCTAGGAGGATCATAAGGGCCTCATTAGGATCAGCATCAGGGGCGAGGGCTGGGACTGGGACTGGGGCTGGGGTTGGGGCTAGGGCTGGGACTGCGGCTACGGTGAGGCTAGGGCTGGGGCTGCGGCTGGGGCTGGGGCTTGGGCTTGCGCTAGGGCTGGGGCTGGGGCCTGGGCTTGGGCTGGGGCTGGGGCTGGGGCTGGGGCTTGGGCTAGGGCTAGGGCTCGGCCCTTAGTTAGGAATAGTGTCAAGGCCTTAGTTAAGGTCACTGTCAGGGCCATAGTTAGGGTTAGCATCAGAGCCTTCGTTAGGTATAATGTGGCCCTGAGTTAGAAGTAGTGTCAGGGCCTTAGTGAGGGACAGTGTCAGGCCCTCGATTAGGACGAGCGTCAGAGTCTTCTTTATGTATAATGGCAGGGCCAGAGTTAGGAGGAGAGTCAGACCCTTAGTTAGGCACACTGTCAGGGCCTTAGTTAGGGACAGTACCACGGCCTGAGTTAGTAGTATTGTCAAGGCCTTACTTAAGAACAGTGTCAGGGCAAGGCCTAGGAGTAGCATAAGGGCCTTTCTAGGATAAGCATCAGAGGCTGGGGCTCAGGCTGGGGCTGGGGCTGGGGCTGGGGCTGGGGCTGGGTGTAGACCTGGGGCTGAGGCTGGGGCTACGCCTGGGGCTAGGGCTGGGGCTGGGCCTGGGCCTGGGGCTGCGCCGGGCCTGGGGCCTTAGTTAGAAATAGTGTCAAGGCCTTAGTTAAGGACAGTGTCAAGGAAAGGCCTAGGAGGACCATAAGGGCCTCTGTAGGATCAGGGGTGGGGGCTGGGGCTGGGGCTGGGGCTGTGGCTGGGTCTAGGCCTGGGGCTGCGGCTAGGGCTACACCCTTAGTTAGGAATAGTGTGAAGGCCTTAGTTAGGGTCACCGTCAGGGCCTTAGTTAGGGTTAGCATCAGAGCCTACGTTAGGTATAATGACAGGGCTGAGTTAGAAGTAGTGTCAGGGTCTTAGTGAGGGACAGTGTCAAGCCCTCGATTAGGACTAGTGTCACAGCCTTGTTTATGTATAATGGCAGGGCCAGAGTTAGGAGGAGAGTCAGACCCTTAGTTAGGGACACTGTCAGGGCCTTAGTTAGGGACAGTACCACGGCCTGAGTTAGTAGTATTGTCAAGGCCTTACTTAACGACAGTGTCAGGGCAAGGCCTAGGAGTAGCATAAGGGCCTTTGTAGGATAAGCATCAGAGGCTGGGGCTTGGGCTGGGGCTGGGGCTGGGGATGGGGCTGGGGCTGGGGCTGGGGCTTGGGCTAGGCCTGGGGCTAGGTTTAGGGCTAGGCCCTTAGTTAGGAATAGGGTCAAGGCCTTACTTAAGGACAGTGTCAGGGCCATAGTTAGGGTTAGCATCAGAGCCTTCGTTAGGTATAATGTGGCCCTCAGTTAGAAGTAGTGTCAGGGCCTTAGTGAGGGACAGTGTCAGAGCCTTGTTTATGTATAATGGCAGGGCCAGAGTTAGGAGGAGAGTCAGACCCTTAGTTACAGACAGTGTCAGGGCCTTAGTTAGGGACAGTACCACGGCCTGAGTTAGTAGTATTGTCAAGGCCTTATTTAAGGACAGTGTCAGGGCAAGGCCTAGGAGTAGCATAAAGGCCTTTGTAGGATAAGCATCAGAGGCTGGGCCTCGGGCTGGGGTTGTGGCTGGGGCTCTGGCTGGGGCTAGGGCTAGGGCTGTTGCTGGGGCTGGGGCTAGGGCTGGATCTGGGGCTGGAGCTAGGGCTGAGGGTAAGCCTAGGGCTGGGTCTGGGTCTGGGTCTGGGGCTGGGGCTGGGATGGGACTGTGAATGGGTCAAGGGCTGGGGCTGGGGCTAGGTTTAGGGCCAGGCCCTTAGTTAGGAATAGGGTCAAGGCCTTACTTAAGGACAGTGTCAGGGCAAGGCTTAGGAGGAGCATAAAGGCCTCTATAGGATCAGCATCAGGGGCTGGGGCTGCGGCTGGGGCTGGACCTGGGGCCTTAGTTAGAAATAGTGTCAAGGCCTTAGTTACCACATTGTCAGGGAAGGCCTAGGAGGATCATAAGGACCTCTATAGGATCAGCATCAGGGGCGACGGCTGGGACTGGGGCTGGGGCTGGGGTTGGGGCTAGGGCTCGGACTGCGGCTACCGTGCGGCTAGGGCTTGGGCTGCGGCTGGGGCTGGGGCTTGGGCTTGGGCTAGGGCTGGGGCTGGGGCTTGGGCTGGGGCTGGGACTTGGGCTAGGGCTAGGGCTCGGCCCTTAGTTAGGAATAGTGTCAAGGCCTTAGTTAAGGTCACTGTCAGGGCCATAGTTAGGGTTAGCATCAAAGCCTTCGTTAGGTATAATGTGGCCCTGAGTTAGAAGTAGTGTCAGGGCCTTAGTGAGGGACAGTGTCAGGCCCTCGATTAGGACGAGCGTCAAGAGTCTTCTTTATGTATAATGGCAAGGCCAGAGTTAGGAGGAGAGTCAGACCCTTAGTTAGGGACACTGTCAGGGCCTTAGTTAGGGACAGTACCACGGCCTGAGTTAGTAGTATTGTCAAGGCCTTATTTAAGGACAGTGTCAGGGCAAGGCCTTGGAGTAGCATAAGGGCCTTTGTAGGATAAGCATCAGAGGCTGGGGCTCGGGCTGGGGTTGGGGCTGGGACTGGGGCTGGGGCTGGGGCTAGGGCTAGGCCCTTAGTTAGGAATAGTGTCAAGGCCTTAGTTAGGGTCACTGTCAGGGCCTTAGTTAGGGTTAACATCAGAGCTTTCGTTAGGTATAATGACAGGGCCTGAGTTAGAAGTAGTGTCAGGGCCTTAGTGACGGACAGGGTCGGGGACTCGGTGAGGACGAGTGTCAAGTTTTTTTATGTATAATGGCAGGGCCAGAGTTAGGAGGACATTCAGTCCCTTAGGCAGGGACACTGTCAGGGCCTTAGTTAGGGACAGTATCACGGCCTGAGTTACTAGTAGTGTCAAGGCCTGAGTTAAGGACAGTGTCAGGGCAAGGCCTAGGAGCAGCATAAGGGCCTCTGTAGGATCAGCATCAGTGGCTGGGGTTGGGCCTGGGGCTGGGGCTTGGGTTGGGGCTCTGGCTGGGGCTAGGGCTAGGGCTGGGGCTGGGGCTGGGGATAGGGCTGGGGCTGGGGCTGGAGATAGGACTGAGGGTAAGGCTAGGGCTGGGTGTGGGTCTGGGGCTAGGGCTGGGGCTAGGGCTGGGGCTCGGGCTTGGGCTAGGTTTAGGGCTAGGCCCTTAGTTAGGAATAGGGTCAAGGCCTTACTTAAGGACAGTGTCAGGGCAAGGCCTAGGAGGAGCATAAAGGCCTCTATACGATCAGCATCAGGGGCTGGGGCTGCGGCTGGGGCTGGACCTGGGGCCTTAGTTAGAAATAGTGTCAAGGCCTTACTTACCACAATGTCAGGGGAAGGCCTAGGAGGATCATAAGGGCCTCATTAGGATCAGCATCAGGGGCGAGGGCTGGGACTGGGACTGGGGCTGGGGTTGGGGCTAGGGCTGGGACTGCGGCTACGGTGAGGCTAGGGCTGGGGCTGCGGCTGGGGCTGGGGCTTGGGCTTGCGCTAGGGCTGGGGCTGGGGCCTGGGCTTGGGCTGGGGCTGGGGCTGGGGCTGGGGCTTGGGCTAGGGCTAGGGCTCGGCCCTTAGTTAGGAATAGTGTCAAGGCCTTAGTTAAGGTCACTGTCAGGGCCATAGTTAGGGTTAGCATCAGAGCCTTCGTTAGGTATAATGTGGCCCTGAGTTAGAAGTAGTGTCAGGGCCTTAGTGAGGGACAGTGTCAGGCCCTCGATTAGGACGAGCGTCAGAGTCTTCTTTATGTATAATGGGAGGGCCAGAGTTAGGAGGAGAGTCAGACCCTTAGTTAGGCACACTGTCAGGGCCTTAGTTAGGGACAGTACCACGGCCTGAGTTAGTAGTATTGTCAAGGCCTTACTTAAGAACAGTGTCAGGGCAAGGCCTAGGAGTAGCATAAGGGCCTTTCTAGGATAAGCATCAGAGGCTGGGGCTCAGGCTGGGGCTGGGGCTGGGGCTGGGGCTGGGGCTGGGGCTGGGTGTAGACCTGGGGCTGAGGCTGGGGCTACGCCTGGGGCTAGGGCTGGGGCTGGGCCTGGGCCTGGGGCTGCGCCGGGCCTGGGGCCTTAGTTAGAAATAGTGTCAAGGCCTTAGTTAAGGACAGTGTCAGGGAAAGGCCTAGGAGGACCATAAGGGCCTCTGTAGGATCAGGGGTGGGGGCTGGGGCTGGGGCTGGGGCTGTGGCTGGGTCTAGGCCTGGGGCTGCAGCTAGGGCTACACCCTTAGTTAGGAATAGTGTGAAGGCCTTAGTTAGGGTCACCGTCAGGGCCTTAGTTAGGGTTAGCATCAGAGCCTACGTTAGGTATAATGACAGGGCTGAGTTAGAAGTAGTGTCAGGGTCTTAGTGAGGGACAGTGTCAAGCCCTCGATTAGGACTAGTGTCACAGCCTTGTTTATGTATAATGGCAGGGCCAGAGTTAGGAGGAGAGTCAGACCCTTAGTTAGGGACACTGTCAGGGCCTTAGTTAGGGACAGTACCACGGCCTGAGTTAGTAGTATTGTCAAGGCCTTACTTAACGACAGTGTCAGGGCAAGGCCTAGGAGTAGCATAAGGGCCTTTGTAGGATAAGCATCAGAGGCTGGGGCTTGGGCTGGGGCTGGGGCTGGGGATGGGGCTGGGGCTGGGGCTGGGGCTTGGGCTAGGCCTGGGGCTAGGTTTAGGGCTAGGCCCTTACTTAGGAATAGGGTCAAGGCCTTACTTAAGGACAGTGTCACGGCAAGGCTTAGGAGGAGCATAAAGGCCTCTATAGGATCAGCATCAGGGGCTGGGGCTGCGGCTAGGGCTGGACCTGGTGCCTTAGTTAGAAATAGTGTCAACGCCTTAGTTACCACATTGTCCAGGGAAGGTCTAGGAGGTCATAAGTTCCTCTATAAGATCAGCATCAGGGGCTGGGGCTAGGGCTGGGACTGGGACTGGGGCTGGGCCTGGGGTTTGGGCTAGGGCTTGGACTGCGGCTACGGTGCGGCTAGGGCTGGGGCTGCGGCTGGGGCTGGGGCTTGGGCTAGGGCTAGGGCTGGGGCTGGGGCCTGGGCTTGGGCTAGGGCTGGGGCTGGGTCTTGGGCTAGGGCTAGGGCTACGCCCTTAGTTAGGAATAGTGTCAAGGCCTAAGTTAAGGTCACTGTCAGGGCCATAGTTAGGGTTAGCATCAGAGCCTTTGTTAGGTATAATGTGGCCCTGAGTTAGAAGTAGTGTCAGGGCCTTAGTGAGGGACAGTGGCAGGCCCTCGATTAGGACGAGCGTCAGAGTCTTCTTTATGTATAATGGCAGGGCCAGAGATAGGAGGAGAGTCAGACCCTTAGTTAGGCACACTGTCAGGGCCTTAGTTAGGGACAGTACCACGGCCTGAGTTAGTAGTATTGTCAAGGCCTTACTTAAGGACAGTGTCAGGGCAAGGCCTAGGAGTAGCATAAGGGCCTTTCTAGGATAAGCATCAGAGGCTGGGGCTCAGGGTGGTGTTGGGGCTGGGGCTGGGGCTGGGGCTAGGCCTGGGGCTAGAGCTGGGGCTGGGCCTGGGCCTGGGGCTGTGCTGGGGCTCGGGCCTTAGTTAGAAATAGTGTCAAGGCCTTAGTTAAGGACAGTGTCAGGGAAAGGCCTAGGAGGACCATAAGGGCCTCTGTAGGATCAGGGGTGGGGGCTGGGGCTGGGGCGGCGGCTAGGGCTAGGGCTAGGGCTCGGCCCTTAGTTAGGAATAGTGTGAAGGCCTTAGTTAGGGTCACCGTCAGGGCCTTTTTTAGGGTTAGCATCAGAGCCTTCGTTAGGTATAATGACAGGGCCTGAGTTAGAAGTAGTGTCAGGGTCTTAGTGAGGGACAGTGTCAGGCCCTCGATTAGGACTAGTGTCACAGTCTTCTTTATGTATAATGGCAGGGCCAGAGTTAGGAGGAGAGTCAGACCCTTAGTTAGGCACACTGTCAGGGCCTTAGTTAGGGACAGTACCACGGCCTGAGTTAGTAGTATTGTCAAGGCCTTACTTAAGGACAGTGTCAGGGCAAGGCCTAGGAGTAGCATAAGGGCCTTTCTAGGATAAGCATCAGAGGCTGGGGCTCAGGGTGGTGTTGGGGCTGGGGCTGGGGCTGGGGCTAGGGCTGCGGCTAGGGCTGGGGCTGGGCCTGGGCCTGGGGCTGTGCTGGGGCTGGGGCCTTAGTTAGAAATAGTGTCAAGGCCTCAGTTAAGGACAGTGTCAGGGAAAGGCCTAGGAGGACCATAAGGGCCTCTGTAGGATCAGGGGTGGGGGCTGGGGCTGGGGCGGCGGCTAGGGCTAGGGCTAGGGCTCGGCCCTTAGTTAGGAATAGTGTGAAGGCCTTAGTTAGGGTCACCGTCAGGGCCTTTGTTAGGGTTAGCATCAGAGCCTTCGTTAGGTATAATGTGGCCCTGAGTTAGAAGTAGTGTCAGGGCCTTAGTGAGGGACAGTGTCGGGGCCTCGGTTAGGACGAGCGTCAGAGCTTTTTTTATGTATAATGGCAGGGCCAGAGTTAGGAGGACATTCAGTCCCTTAGACAGGGACACTGTCAGGGCCTTAGTTAGGGACAGTATCACGGCCTGAGTTACTAGTAGTGTCAAGGCCTGAGTTAAGGACAGTGTCAGGGCAAGGCCTAGGAGTAGCATAAAGGCCTTTGTAGGATAAGCATCACAGGCTGGGGCTCGGGCTGGGGCTCTGGCTGGGGCTCTGGCTGGGGCTAGGGCTAGGGCTGTTGCTGGGGCTGGGGCTAGGGTTGGGACTGGGGCTGGAGCTAGGGCTGAGGGTAAGCCTAGGGCTGGGGCTGGGGCTGGGGCTGGGGCTGGGGCTGGGATGGGACTGGGAATGGGTCTAGGCCTGGGGCTGGGGCTGGGGCTAGATTTAGGGCTAGGCCGTTAGTTAGGAATAGGGTCAAGGCCTTACTTAAGGACAGTGTCAGGGCAAGGCCTAGGAGGAGCAGAAAGGCCTCTATAGGATCAGCATCAGGGGCTGGGGCTGCAGCTGGGGCTGGACCTGGTGCTTTAGTTAGAAATAGTGTCAACGCCTTAGTTACCATATTGTCCAGGGAAGGCCTAGGAGGATCATAAGGGCCTCTATAAGATCAGCATCAGGGGCTAGGGCTGGGACTGAGGCTGGGGCTGGGGTTAGGGCTAGGGCTGGGACTGCGGCTGCTGCTGGGGCTAGGGCTGGGGCTGCGGCTGCGGCTAGGGCTGGGGCTTGGGCTTGGGCTGGGCCTGGGGCTAGGACTAGGGCTCGGCCCTTAGTTAGGAATAGTGTCAAGACCTTAGTTAGGGTCACCGTCAGGGCCTTAGTTAGGATTAGCATCAGAGCTTTCGTTAGGTATAATGACAGGGCCTGAGTTAGAAGTAGTGTCACGGCCTTAGTGAGGGACAGGGTCGGGGCCTCGGTTAGGACGAGCGTCAAGCTTTTTTTATGTATAATGGCAGGGCCAGAGTTAGGAGGACATTCAGTCCCTTAGGCAGGGACACTGTCAGGGCCTTAGTTAGGGACAGTATCACGGCCTGAGTTACTAGTAGTGTCAAGGCCTGAGTTAAGGACAGTGTCAGGGCAAGGCCTAGGAGCAGCATAAGGGCCTCTGTAGGATCAGCATCAGTGGCTGGGGTTGGGCCTGTGGCTGGGGCTAGGGCTGGGGCTCTGGCTGGGGCTGGGGCTGAGGGTAAGGCTAGGGCTGGGTGTGGGTCTGGGGCTAGGGCTGGGGCTCGGGCTGGGGCTAGGTTTAGGGCTAGGCCCTTAGTTAGGAATAGGGTCAAGGCCTTACTTAAGGACAGTGTCAGGGCAAGGCCTAGGAGGAGCATAAAGGCCTCTATAGGATCAGCATCAGGGGCTGGGGCTGCGGCTGGGGCTGGACCTGGGGCCTTAGTTAGAAGTAGTGTCAAGGCCTTAGTTACCACATTGTCAGGGGAAGGCCTAGGAGGATCATAAGGGCCTCTATAGGATCAACATCAGGGGCGAGGGCTGAGACTGGGGCTGGGGCTGGGGTTCGGGCTAGGGCTGGGACAGCGGCTACGGTGAGGCTAGGGCTGGGGCTGCGGCTGGGGCTGGGGCTTGGCCTAGGGCTAGGGCTGGGGCTGGGGCCTGGGCTTGGGCTAGGGTTGGGGCTGGGGCTTGGGCTAGGGCTAGGGCTCGGCCCTTAGTTAGGAATAGTGTCAAGGCCTTAGTTAAGGTCACTGTCAGGGCCATAGTTAGGGTTAGCATCAGAGCCTTCGTTAAGTGTAATGTGGCCCTGAGTTAGAAGTAGTGTCAGGGCCTTAGTGAGGGACAGTGTCAGGCCCTCGATTAGGACGAGCGTTAGAGTCTTCTTTATGTATAATGGCAGGGCCAGAGTTAGGAGGAGAGTCAGACCCTTAGTTAGGCACACTGTCAGGGCCTTAGTTAGGGACAGTACCACGGCCTGAGTTAGTAGTATTGTCAAGGCCTTACTTAAGGACAGTGTCAGGGCAAGGCCTAGGAGTAGCATAAGGGCATTGTAGGATAAGCATCAGAGGCTGGGGCTGGGGCTGGGGCTGGGGCTGGGGCTAGGCCTGGGGCTAGGGCTGGGGCTGGGCCTGGGCCTGGGGCTGTGCTGGGGCTGGGGCCTTAGTTAGAAATAGTGTCAAGGCCTTAGTTAAGGACAGTGTCAGGAAAAGGCCTAGGAGGACCGTAAGAGCCTCTGTAGGATCAGGGGTGGGGGCTGGAGCTGGGGATGGGGCTGCGGCTAGGGCTAGGGCTAGGGCTAGGGCTACGCCCTTAGTTAGGAATAGTGTGAAGGCCTTAGTTAGGGTTACCGTCAGGGCCTTAGTTAGGGTTAGCATCAGAGCCCACGTTAGGTATAATGACAGGGCCTGAGTTAGAAGTAGTGTCAGGGTCTTAGTGAGGGACAGTGTCAAGCCCTCGATTAGGACGAGTGTCAGAGCCTTGTTTATGTATAATGCCAGGGCCAGAGTTAGGAGGAGAGTCAGACCCTTAGTTAGGGACACTGTCAGGGCCTTAGTTAGGGACAGTACCACGGCCTGAGTTAGTAGTATTGTCAAGGCCTTATTTAAGGACAGTGTCAGGGCAAGGCCTTGGAGTAGCATAAGGGCCTTTGTAGGATAAGCATCAGAGGCTGGGGCTCGGGCAGGGGTTGGGGCTGGGACTGGGGCTGGGGCTGGGGCTAGGGCTAGGCCCTTAGTTCGGAATAGTGTCAAGGCCTTAGTTAGGGTCACCGTCAGGGCCTTAGTTAGGGTTAGCATCAGAGCTTTCGTTAGGTATAATGACAGAGCCTGAGTTACAAGTAGTGTCAGGGCCTTAGTGAGGGACAGGGTCGGGGCCTCGGTTAGGACGAGCGTCAGAGCTTTTTTTATGTATAATGACAGGGCCAGAGTTAGGAGGACATTCAGTCCCTTAGACAGGGACACTGTCAGGGCCTTAGTTAGGGACAGTATCACGGCCTGAGTTACTAGTAGTGTCAAGGCCTGAGTTAAGGACACTGTCAGGGCAAGGCCTAGGAGGACCATAAGGGCCTCTGTAGGATCAGGGGTGGGGGCTGGGGCTGGGGCTGGGACTGGGACTGGGGCTGGGGCTGGGGCTAGGGCTAGGCCCTTAGTTAGGAATAGTGTCAAGGCCTTAGTTAGGGTCACTGTCAGGGCCTTAGTTAGGGTTAGCATCAGAGCTTTCGTTAGGTATAATGACAGGGCCTGAGTTAGAAGTAGTGTCAGGGCCTTAGTGAGGGACAGTGTTGGGGCCTCGGTTAGGACGAGCATCAGAGCTTTTTTTATGTATAATGGCAGGGCCAGAGTTAGGAGGACATTCAGTCCCTTAGACAGGGACACTGTCAGGGCCTTAGTTAGGGACAGTATCACGGCCTGAGTTACTAGTAGTGTCAAGGCCTGAGTTAAGGACAGTGTCAGGGCAAGGCCTAGGAGTAGCATAAAGGCCTTTGTAGGATAAGCATCAGAGGCTGGGGCTCGGGCTGGGATTGGGGCTGGGGCTCGGGCTGGGGCTAGGGCTAGGGCTGTTGCTGGGGCTGGGGCTAGGGCTGAGGGTAAGCCTAGGGCTGGGGCTGGGGTTGGAGATAGGGCTGAGGGTAAGCCTAGGGCTGGGTCTGGGTCTGGGGCTGGGGCTGGGATGGGACTGGGAATGGGTCTAGGGCTGGGGTTGGGGCTGGGGCTAGGTTTAGGGCTAGGCTCTTAGTTAGGAATAGGGTCAAGGCCTTAGTTACCATATTGTCCAGGGAAGGCCTAGAAGGATCATAATGGCCTCTATAACATCAGCATCAGGGGCTAGGGCTGGGACTGAGGCTGGGGCTGGGGTTGGGGCTAGGGCTGGGACTGCGGCTGCTGCTGGGGCAAGGGCTGGGGCTGCGGCTGGGGCTAGGGCGGGGGCTGCGGCTGGGGCTTGGGCTGGGCCTGGGGCTAGGACTAGGGCTAGGCCCTTAGTTAGGAATAGTGTCATGGCCTTAGTTACGGTCACTGTCAGGGCCTTAGATAGGGTTAGCATCAGAGCTTTCGTTAGGTATAATGACAGGGCCTGAGTTAGAAGTAGTGTCAGGGCCTTAGTGAGGCACAGGGTCGGGGACTCGGTTAGGACGAGCGTCAAGCTTTTTTTATGTATAACGGCAGGGCCAGAGTTAGGAGGACATTCAGTCCCTTAGGCAGGGACACTGTCAGGGCCTTAGTTAGGGACAGTATCACGGCCTGAGTTACTAGTAGTGTCAAGGCCTGAGTTAACGACAGTGTCATGGCAAGGCCTAGGAGGAGAATAAGGGCCTCTGTTGGATGAGCATCAGTAGCTGGGGTTGGGCCTGGGGCTGGGGCTCTGGCTGGGGCTCTGGCTGGGGTTAGGGCTAGGGCTGGGTCTGGGGCTGGGGATAGGGCTGGGGCTGGGGCTGCAGCTAGGGCTGAGGGTAAGGCTAGGGCTGGGTGTGGGTCTGGGGCTAGGGCTGGGGCTAGGGCTGGGGCTCGGGCTGGGGCTAGGTTTAGGGCTAGGCCCTTAGTTAGGAATAGGGTCAAGGCCTTACTTAAGGACAGTGTCAGGGCAAGGCCTAGGAGGAGCATAAAGGCCTCTATAGGATCAGCATCAGGGGCTGGGGCTGCGGCTGGGGCTGGACCTGGGGCCTTAGTTAGAAAGAGTGTCAAGGCCTTAGTTAACACATTGTCAGGGGAAGGCCTAGGAGGATCATAAGGGCCTCTATAGGATCAACATCAGGGGCGAGGGCTGGGACTGGGGCTGGGGCTGGGGCTTGGGCTAGGGCTAGGGCTGGGGCTGGGGCCTGGGCTTGGGCTAGGGCTGGGGCTGGGGCTTGGGCTAGGGCTAGGGCTCGGCCCTTAGTTAGGAATAGTGTCAAGGCCTTAGTTAGGGTTACCGTCAGGGCCTTAGTTAGGGTTAGCATCAGAGCCTACGTTAGGTATAATGACAGGGCCTGAGTTAGAAGTAGTGTCAGGGTCTTAGTGAGGGACAGTGTCAAGCCCTCGATTAGGACGAGTGTCAGAGCCTTGTTTATGTATAATGGCAGGGCCAGAGTTAGGAGGAGAGTCAGACCCTTAGTTAGGGACACTGTCAGGGCCTTAGTTAGGGACAGTACTACGGCCTGAGTTAGTAGTATTGTCAAGGCCTTATTTAAGGACAGTGTCAGGGCAAGGCCTTGGAGTAGCATAAGGGCCTTTGTAGGATAAGCATCAGAGGCTGGGGCTCGGGCTGGGGTTGGGGCTGGGACTGGGGCTGGGGCTGGGGCTAGGGCTAGGCCCTTAGTTCGGAATAGTGTCAAGGCCTTAGTTAGGGTCACCGTCAGGGCCTTAGTTAGGGTTAGCATCAGAGCTTTCGTTAGGTATAATGACAGAGCCTGAGTTACAAGTAGTGTCAGGGCCTTAGTGAGGGACAGGGTCGGGGCCTCGGTTAGGACGAGCGTCAGAGCTTTTTTTATGTATAATGACAGGGCCAGAGTTAGGAGGACATTCAGTGCCTTAGACAGGGACACTGTCAGGGCCTTAGTTAGGGACAGAATCACGGCCTGAGTTACTAGTAGTGTCAAGGCCTGAGTTAAGGACAGTGTCAGGGCAAGGCCTAGGAGGACCATAAGGGCCTCTGTAGGATCAGGGGTGGGGGCTGGGGCTGGGGCTGCGGCTAGGGCTAGGGCTAGGGCTACGCCCTTAGTTAGGAATAGTGTGAAGGCCTTAGTTAGGGTCACCGTCAGGGCCTTTGTTAGGGTTAGCACCAGAGCCTTCTTTCGGTATAATGTGGCCCTGAGTTAGAAGTAGTGTCAGGGCCTTAGTGAGGGACAGTGTTGGGGCCTCGGTTAGGACGAGCATCAGAGCTTTTTTTATGTATAATGGCAGGGCCAGAGTCAGGAGGACATTCAGTCCCTTAGACAGGGACACTGTCAGGGCCTTAGTTAGGGACAGTATCACGGCCTGAGTTACTAGTAGTGTCAAGGCCTTATTTAAGGACAGTGTCAGGGCAAGGCCTAGGAGTAGCATAAAGGCCTTTGTAGGGTAAGCATCAGAGGCTGGGGCTCGGGCTGGGATTGGGGCTGCGGCTCTGGCTGGGGCTAGGGCTAGGGCTGTTGCTGGGGCTGGGGCTAGGGCTGGGCCTGGGGCTCGAGCTAGTGCTGAGGGTAAGCCTAGGGCTGGGTCTGGGTCTGGGGCTGGGGCTGGGATGGGACTGGGAATGGGTCTAGGCCTGGGGCTGGGGCTGGGGCTAGATTTTGGGCTAGGCCGTTAGTTAGGAATAGGGTCAAGGCCTTACTTAAGGACAGTGTCAGGGCAAGGCCTAGGAGGAGCAGAAAGGCCTCAATAGGATCAGCATCAGGGGCTGGGGCTGCGGCTGGGGCTGGACCTGGGGCCTTAGTTAGAAATAGTGTCAACGCCTTAGTTACCATATTGTCCAGGGAAGGCCTAGGAGGATCATAAGGCCCTCTATAAGATCAGCATCAGGGGCTAGGGCTGGGACTGAGGCTGGGGCTGGGGTTAGGGCTAGGGCTGGGACTGCGGCTGCTGCTGGAGCTAGGGCTGGGGCTGCGGCTGGGGCTAGGGCTGGGGCTTGGGCTTGGGCTGGGCCTGGGGCTCAGACTAGGGCTCGACCCTTAGTTAGGAATAGTGTCAAGGCCTTAGTTAGGGTCACCGTCAGGCCCTTAGTTAGGGTTAGCATCAGAGCTTTCGTTAGGTATAATGACAGAGCCTGAGTTACAAGTAGTGTCAGGGCCTTAGTGAGGGACAGGGTCGGGGCCTCGGTTAGGACGAGCGTCAGAGCTTTTTTTACGTATAATGGCAGGGCCAGAGTTAGGAGGACATTCAGTCCCTTAGACAGGGACACTGTCAGGGCCTTAGTTAGGGACAGTATCACGGCCTGAGTTACTAGTAGTGTCAAGGCCTGAGTTAAGGACAGTGTCAGGGCAAGGCCTAGGAGTAGAATAAAGGCCTTTGTAGGATAAGCATCAGAGGCTGGGCCTCGGGCTGGGCTTGGGGCTGGGGCTCTGGCTGGGGCTAGGGCTAGGGCTGTTGCTGGGGCTGGGGCTAGGGCTGGATCTGGGGTTGGAGCTAGGGCTGAGGGTAAGCCTAGGGCTGGGGCTGGGTCTGGTTCTGGGGCTGGGGCTGGGATGCGACTGGGAATGGGTCTAGGGCTGGTGCTGGGGCTGGAGCTAGGTTTAGGGCCAGGCCCTTAGTTAGGAATAGGGTCAAGGCCTTACTTAAGGACAGTGTCAGGGCAAGGCCTAGGAGTAGCATAAGGGCCTTTCTAGGATAAGCATCAGAGGCTGGGGCTCAGGCTGGGGTTGGGGCTGGGACTCGGACTGGGGCTGGGGCTGGGGCTGGGGCTGGGGCTGGGGCTGGGGCTAGGCCTGGGGCTAGGGCTGGGGCTGGGCCTGGGCCTGGGGCTGTGCTGGGGCTGGGGCCTTAGTTAGAAATAGTGTCAAGCCTTAGTTAAGGACAGTGTCAGGGAAAGGCCTAGGAGGACCATAAAGGCCTCTGTAGGATCAGGGGTGGGGGCTGGGGCTGGGGCTGCGGCTAGGGCTAGGGCTAGGGCTACGCCCTTAGTTAGGAATAGTGTGAAGGCCTTAGTTAGGGTCACCGTCAGGGCCTTAGTTAGGGTTAGCATCAGAGCCTACGTTAGGTATAATGACAGGGCCTGAGTTAGAAGTAGTGTCAGGGTCTTAGTGAGGGACAGTGTCAAGCCCTCGATTAGGACGAGTGTCAGAGCCTTGTTTATGTATAATGGCAGGGCCAGAGTTAGGAGGAGAGTCAGACCCTTAGTTACAGACAGTGTCAGGGCCTTAGTTAGGGACAGTACCACGGCCTGAGTTAGTAGTATTGTCAAGGCCTTATTTAAGGACAGTGTCAGGGCAAGGCCTTGGAGTACCATAAGGGCCTTTGTAGGATAAGCATCAGAGGCTGGGGCTCGGGCTGGGGTTGGGGCTGGGACTGGGACTGGGACTGGGACTGGGGCTGGGGCTGGGGCTAGGGCTACGCCCTTAGTTAGGAATAGTGTCAAGGCCTTAGTTAGGGTCACTGTCAGGGCCTTAGTTAGGGTTAGCATCAGAGCTTTCGTTAGGTATAATGACAGCGCCTGAGTTAGAAGTAGTGTCAGGGCCTTAGTGAGGGACAGGGTCGGGGCCTCGGTTAGGACGAGCGTCAGAGCTTTTTTTATGTATAATGGCAGGGCCAGAGTTAGGAGGACATTCAGTCCCTTAGACAGGGACACTGTCAGGGCCTTAGTTAGGGACAGTATCACGGCCTGAGTTACTAGTAGTGTCAAGGCCTGAGTTAAGGACAGTGTCAGGGCAAGGCCTAGGAGTAGAATAAAGGCTTTTGTAAGATAAGCATCAGAGGCTGGTGCTCGGCCTGGGCTTGGGGCTGGGGCTCTGGCTGGGGCTAGGGCTAGGGCTGTTGCTGGGGCTGGGGCTAGGGCTGGATCTGGGGCTGGAGCTAGGGCTGAGGGTAAGCCTAGGGCTGGGTCTGGGTCTGGGTCTGGGGCTGGGGCTGGGATGGGACTGTGAATGGGTCAAGGGCTGGGGCTGGGGCTGGGGCTAGGTTTAGGGCCAGGCCCTTAGTTAGGAATAGGGTCAAGGCCTTACTTAAGGACAGTGTCAGGGCAAGGCCTAGGAGTAGCATAAGGGCCTTTGTAGGATAAGCATCAGTGGCTGGGGCTTGGGCTGGGGCTGGGGTTGGGGCTGGGGCTGGGGCTGGGGCTAGGCCTGGGGCTAGGTTTAGGGCTAGGCCCTTAGTTAGGAATAGGGTCAAGGCCTTACTTAAGGACAGTGTCAGGGCAAGGCTTAGGAGGATCATAAAGGCCTCTATAGGATCAGCATCAGGGGCTGGGGCTGCGGCTGGGGCTGGACCTGTGGCCTTAGTTAGAAATAGTGTCAAGGCCTTAGTTACCACATTGTCAGGGAAGGCCTAGGAGGATCATAAGGACCTCTATAGGATCAGCATCAGGGGCGAGGGCTGGGACTGGGGCTGCGGCTGGGGTTGGGGCTAGGGCTCGGACTGCGGCTACGGTGCGGCTAGGGCTTGGGCTGCGGCTGGGGCTGGGGCTTGGGCTTGGGCTAGGGCTGGGGCTGGGGCTTGGGCTGGGGCTGGGGCTGGGGCTAGGGCTAGGGCTCGGCCCTTAGTTAGGAATAGTGTCAAGGCCTTAGTTAAGGTCACTGTCAGGGCCATAGTTAGGGTTAGCATCAGAGCCTTCGTTAGGTATAATGTGGCCCTGAGTTAGAAGTAGTGTCAGGGCCTTAGTGAGGGACAGTGTCAGGCCCTCGATTAGGACGAGCGTCAAGAGTCTTCTTTATGTATAATGGCAAGGCCAGAGTTAGGAGGAGAGTCAGACCCTTAGTTAGGGACACTGTCAGGGCCTTAGTTAGGGACAGTACCACGGCCTGAGTTAGTAGTAATGTCAAGGCCTTATTTAAGGACAGTGTCAGGGCAAGGCCTTGGAGTAGCATAAGGGCCTTTGTAGGATAAGCATCAGAGGCTGGGGCTCGGGCTGGGGTTGGGGCTGGGACTGGGGCTGGGGCTGGGGCTAGGGCTAGGCCCTTAGTTAGGAATAGTGTCAAGGCCTTAGTTAGGGTCACTGTCAGGGCCTTAGTTAGGGTTAACATCAGAGCTTTCGTTAGGTATAATGACAGGGCCTGAGTTAGAAGTAGTGTCAGGGCCTTAGTGACGGACAGGGTCGGGGACTCGGTGAGGACGAGCGTCAAGCTTTTTTTATGTATAATGGCAGGGCCAGAGTTAGGAGGACGTTCAGTCCCTTAGGCAGGGACACTGTCAGGGCCTTAGTTAGGGACAGTATCACGGCCTGAGTTACTAGTAGTGTCAAGGCCTGAGTTAAGGACAGTGTCAGGGCAAGGCCTAGGAGCAGCATAAGGGCCTCTGTAGGATCAGCATCAGTGGCTGGGGTTGGGCCTGGGGCTGGGGCTTGGGTTGGGGCTCTGGCTGGGGCTAGGGCTAGGGCTGGGGCTGGGGCTGGGGATAGGGCTGGGGCTGGGGCTGGAGATAGGACTGAGGGTAAGGCTAGGGCTGGGTGTGGGTCTGGGGCTAGGGCTGGGGCTAGGGCTGGGGCTCGGGCTTGGGCTAGGTTTAGGGCTAGGCCCTTAGTTAGGAATAGGGTCAAGGCCTTACTTAAGGACAGTGTCAGGGCAAGGCCTAGGAGGAGCATAAACGCCTCTATAGGATCAGCATCAGGGGCTGGGGCTGCGGCTGGGGCTGGACCTGGGGCCTTAGTTAGAAAGAGTGTCAAGGCCTTAGTTACCACATTGTCAGGGGAAGGCCTAGGAGGATCATAAGGGCCTCATTAGGATCAGCATCAGGGGCGAGGGCTGGGACTGGGGCTGGGGCTGGGGTTCGGGCTAGGGCTGGGACTGTGGCTACGGAGAGGCTAGGGCTGGGGCTGCGGCTGGGGCTGGGGCTTGGGCTTGCGCTAGGGCTGGGGCTGGGGCCTGGGCTTGGGCTGGGGCTGGGGCTGGGGCTTGGGCTAGGGCTAGGGCTCGGCCCTTAGTTAGGAATAGTGTGAAGGCCTTAGTTAGGGTCACCGTCAGGGCCTTTTTTAGGGTTAGCATCAGAGCCTTCGTTAGGTATAATGACAGGGCCTGAGTTAGAAGTAGTGTCAGGGTCTTAGTGAGGGACAGTGTCAAGCCCTCGATTAGGACTAGTGTCACAGTCTTCTTTATGTATAATGGCAGGGCCAGAGTTAGGAGGAGAGTCAGACCCTTAGTTAGGCACACTGTCAGGGCCTTAGTTAGGGACAGTACCACGGCCTGAGTTAGTAGTATTGTCAAGGCCTTACTTAAGGACAGTGTCAGGGCAAGGCCTAGGAGTAGCATAAGGGCCTTTGTAGGATAAGCATCAGAGGCTGGGGCTTGGGCTGGGGCTGGGGCTGGGGATGGGGCTGGGGCTGGGGCTGGGGCTTGGGCTAGGCCTGGGGCTAGGTTTAGGGCTAGGCCCTTAGTTAGGAATAGGGTCAAGGCCTTACTTAAGGACAGTGTCAGGGCCATAGTTAGGGTTAGCATCAGAGCCTTCGTTAGGTATAATGTGGCCCTCAGTTAGAAGTAGTGTCAGGGCCTTAGTGAGGGACAGTGGCAGGCCCTCGATTAGGACGAGCGTCAGAGTCTTCATTATGTATAATGGCAGGGCCAGAGTTAGGAGGAGAGTCAGACCCTTAGTTAGGGACACTGTCAGGGCCTTAGTTAGGGACAGTACCACGGCCTGAGTTAGTAGTATTGTCGATGCCTTATTTAAGGACAGTGTCAGGGCAAGGCCAAGGAGTAGCATAAAGGCCTTTGTAGGATAAGCATCAGAGGCTGGGCCTCGGGCTGGGGTTGTGGCTGGGGCTCTGGCTGGGGCTAGGGCAAGGGCTGTTGCTGGGGCTGGGGCTAGGCCTGGATCTGGGGCTGGAGCTAGGGCTGAGGGTAAGCCTAGGGGTGGTTCTGGGTCTGGGTCTGGGTCTGGGGCTGGGATGGGACGGGGAAAGGGTCTAGGGCTGGTGCTGGGGCTGGGGCTAGGTTTAGGGCCAGGCCCTTACTTAGGAATAGGGTCAAGGCCTTACTTAAGGACAGTGTCACGGCAAGGCTTAGGAGGAGCATAAAGGCCTCTATAGGATCAGCATCAGGGGCTGGGGCTGCAGCTGGGGCTGGACCTGGGGGCTTAGTTAGAAATAGTGTCAAGGCCTTAGTGAGGGACAGTGGCAGGCCCTCGATTAGGACGAGCGTCAGAGTCTTCTTTATGTATAATGGCAGGGCCAGAGATAGGAGGAGAGTCAGACCCTTAGTTAGGCACACTGTCAGGGCCTTAGTTAGGGACAGTACCACGGCCTGAGTTAGTAGTATTGTCAAGGCCTTACTTAAGGACAGTGTCAGAGCAAGGCCTAGGAGTAGCATAAGGGCCTTTCTAGGATAAGCATCAGAGGCTGGGGCTCAGGGTGGTGTTGGGGCTGGGGCTGGGGCTGGGGCTAGGGCTGCGGCTAGGGCTGGGGCTGGGCCTGGGCCTGGGGCTGTGCTGGGGCTGGGGCCTTAGTTAGAAATAGTGTCAAGGCCTCAGTTAAGGACAGTGTCAGGGAAAGGCCTAGGAGGACCATAAGGGCCTCTGTAGGATCAGGGGTGGGGGCTGGGGCTGGGGCGGCGGCTAGGGCTAGGGCTAGGGCTCGGCCCTTAGTTAGGAATAGTGTGAAGGCCTTAGTTAGGGTCACCGTCAGGGCCTTTGTTAGGGTTAGCATCAGAGCCTTCGTTAGGTATAATGTGGCCCTGAGTTAGAAGTAGTGTCAGGGCCTTAGTGAGGGACAGTGTCGGGGCCTCGGTTAGGACGAGCGTCAGAGCTTTTTTTATGTATAATGGCAGGGCCAGAGTTAGGAGGACATTCAGTCCCTTAGACAGGGACACTGTCAGGGCCTTAGTTAGGGACAGTATCACGGCCTGAGTTACTAGTAGTGTCAAGGCCTGAGTTAAGGACAGTGTCAGGGCAAGGCCTAGGAGTAGCATAAAGGCCTTTGTAGGATAAGCATCACAGGCTGGGGCTCGGGCTGGGGCTCTGGCTGGGGCTCTGGCTGGGGCTAGGGCTAGGGCTGTTGCTGGGGCTGGGGCTAGGGTTGGGACTGGGGCTGGAGCTAGGGCTGAGGGTAAGCCTAGGGCTGGGGCTGGGGCTGGGGCTGGGGCTGGGGCTGGGATGGGACTGGGAATGGGTCTAGGCCTGGGGCTGGGGCTGGGGCTAGATTTAGGGCTAGGCCGTTAGTTAGGAATAGGGTCAAGGCCTTACTTAAGGACAGTGTCAGGGCAAGGCCTAGGAGGAGCAGAAAGGCCTCTATAGGATCAGCATCAGGGGCTGGGGCTGCAGCTGGGGCTGGACCTGGTGCTTTAGTTAGAAATAGTGTCAACGCCTTAGTTACCATATTGTCCAGGGAAGGCCTAGGAGGATCATAAGGGCCTCTATAAGATCAGCATCAGGGGCTAGGGCTGGGACTGAGGCTGGGGCTGGGGTTAGGGCTAGGGCTGGGACTGCGGCTGCTGCTGGGGCTAGGGCTGGGGCTGCGGCTGCGGCTAGGGCTGGGGCTTGGGCTTGGGCTGGGCCTGGGGCTAGGACTAGGGCTCGGCCCTTAGTTAGGAATAGTGTCAAGACCTTAGTTAGGGTCACCGTCAGGGCCTTAGTTAGGATTAGCATCAGAGCTTTCGTTAGGTATAATGACAGGGCCTGAGTTAGAAGTAGTGTCACGGCCTTAGTGAGGGACAGGGTCGGGGCCTCGGTTAGGACGAGCGTCAAGCTTTTTTTATGTATAATGGCAGGGCCAGAGTTAGGAGGACATTCAGTCCCTTAGGCAGGGACACTGTCAGGGCCTTAGTTAGGGACAGTATCACGGCCTGAGTTACTAGTAGTGTCAAGGCCTGAGTTAAGGACAGTGTCAGGGCAAGGCCTAGGAGCAGCATAAGGGCCTCTGTAGGATCAGCATCAGTGGCTGGGGTTGGGCCTGTGGCTGGGGCTAGGGCTGGGGCTCTGGCTGGGGCTGGGGCTGAGGGTAAGGCTAGGGCTGGGTGTGGGTCTGGGGCTAGGGCTGGGGCTCAGGCTGGGGCTAGGTTTAGGGCTAGGCCCTTAGTTAGGAATAGGGTCAAGGCCTTACTTAAGGACAGTGTCAGGGCAAGGCCTAGGAGGAGCATAAAGGCCTCTATAGGATCAGCATCAGGGGCTGGGGCTGCGGCTGGGGCTGGACCTGGGGCCTTAGTTAGAAGTAGTGTCAAGGCCTTAGTTACCACATTGTCAGGGGAAGGCCTAGGAGGATCATAAGGGCCTCTATAGGATCAACATCAGGGGCGAGGGCTGAGACTGGGGCTGGGGCTGGGGTTCGGGCTAGGGCTGGGACAGCGGCTACAGTGAGGCTAGGGCTGGGGCTGCGGCTGGGGCTGGGGCTTGGCCTAGGGCTAGGGCTGGGGCTGGGGCCTGGGCTTGGGCTAGGGCTGGGGCTGGGGCTTGGGCTAGGGCTAGGGCTCGGCCCTTAGTTAGGAATAGTGTCAAGGCCTTAGTTAAGGTCACTGTCAGGGCCATAGTTAGGGTTAGCATCAGAGCCTTCGTTAAGTGTAATGTGGCCCTGAGTTAGAAGTAGTGTCAGGGCCTTAGTGAGGGACAGTGTCAGGCCCTCGATTAGGACGAGCGTCAGAGTCTTCTTTATGTATAATGGCAGGGCCAGAGTTAGGAGGAGAGTCAGACCCTTAGTTAGGGACACTGTCAGGGCCTTAGTTAGGGACAGTACCACGGCCTGAGTTAGTAGTATTGTCAAGGCCTTACTTAAGGACAGTGTCAGGGCAAGGCCTAGGAGTAGCATAAGGGCATTGTAGGATAAGCATCAGAGGCTGGGGCTGGGGCTGGGGCTGGGGCTGGGGCTAGGCCTGGGGCTAGGGCTGGGGCTGGGCCTGGGCCTGGGGCTGTGCTGGGGCTGGGGCCTTAGTTAGAAATAGTGTCAAGGCCTTAGTTAAGGACAGTGTCAGGAAAAGGCCTAGGAGGACCGTAAGAGCCTCTGTAGGATCAGGGGTGGGGGCTGGAGCTGGGGATGGGGCTGCGGCTAGGGCTAGGGCTAGGGCTAGGGCTACGCCCTTAGTTAGGAATAGTGTGAAGGCCTTAGTTAGGGTTACCGTCAGGGCCTTAGTTAGGGTTAGCATCAGAGCCCACGTTAGGTATAATGACAGGGCCTGAGTTAGAAGTAGTGTCAGGGTCTTAGTGAGGGACAGTGTCAAGCCCTCGATTAGGACGAGTGTCAGAGCCTTGTTTATGTATAATGCCAGGGCCAGAGTTAGGAGGAGAGTCAGACCCTTAGTTAGGGACACTGTCAGGGCCTTAGTTAGGGACAGTACCACGGCCTGAGTTAGTAGTATTGTCAAGGCCTTATTTAAGGACAGTGTCAGGGCAAGGCCTTGGAGTAGCATAAGGGCCTTTGTAGGATAAGCATCAGAGGCTGGGGCTCGGGCAGGGGTTGGGGCTGGGACTGGGGCTGGGGCTGGGGCTAGGGCTAGGCCCTTAGTTCGGAATAGTGTCAAGGCCTTAGTTAGGGTCACCGTCAGGGCCTTAGTTAGGGTTAGCATCAGAGCTTTCGTTAGGTATAATGACAGAGCCTGAGTTACAAGTAGTGTCAGGGCCTTAGTGAGGGACAGGGTCGGGGCCTCGGTTAGGACGAGCGTCAGAGCTTTTTTTATGTATAATGGCAGGGCCAGAGTTAGGAGGACATTCAGTCCCTTAGACAGGGACACTGTCAGGGCCTTAGTTAGGGACAGAATCACGGCCTGAGTTACTAGTAGTGTCAAGGCCTGAGTTAAGGACACTGTCAGGGCAAGGCCTAGGAGGACCATAAGGGCCTCTGTAGGATCAGGGGTGGGGGCTGGGGCTGGGGCTGGGACTGGGACTGGGGCTGGGGCTGGGGCTAGGGCTAGGCCCTTAGTTAGGAATAGTGTCAAGGCCTTAGTTAGGGTCACCGTCAGGGCCTTTGTTAGGGTTAGCATCAGAGCTTTCGTTAGGTATAATGACAGGGCCTGAGTTAGAAGTAGTGTCAGGGCCTTAGTGAGGGACAGTGTCGGGGCCTCGGTTAGGACGAGCATCAGAGCTTTTTTTATGTATAATGGCAGGGCCAGAGTTAGGAGGACATTCAGTCCCTTAGACAGGGACACTGTCAGGGCCTTAGTTAGGGACAGTATCACGGCCTGAGTTACTAGTAGTGTCAAGGCCTGAGTTAAGGACAGTGTCAGGGCAAGGCATAGGAGTAGCATAAAAGCCTTTGTAGGGTAAGCATCAGAGGCTGGGCCTCGGGCTGGGCTTGGGGCTGGGGCTCTGGCTGGGGCTCTGGCTGGGGCTAGGGCTACGGCTGTTGCTGGGGCTGCGGCTAGAGCTAGGGCTAGGGCCAAGGCTACGCCCTTAGTTAGGAATAGTGTGAAGGCCTTAGTTAGGGTCACCGTCAGGGCCTTAGTTAGGGTTAGCATCAGAGCCTTCATTAGGTATAATGTGGCCCTGAGTTAGAAGTAGTGTCAGGGCTTTAGTGAGGGACAGTGTCAGGCCCTCGATTAGGATGAGCGTCAAGAGTCTTCTTTATGTATAATGGCAGGGCCAGAGTTAGGAGGAGAGTCAGACCCTTAGTTAGGGACACTGTCAGGGCCTTAGTTAGGGACAGTATCACGGCCTGAGTTACTAGTAGTGTCAAGGCCTGAGTTAAGGACAGTGTCAGGGCAAGGCCTAGGAGTAGCATAAAGGCCTTTGTAGGATAAGCATCAGAGGCTGGGGCTCGGGCTGGGATTGGGGCTGGGGCTCGGGCTGGGGCTAGGGCTAGGGCTGTTGCTGGGGCTGGGGCTAGGGCTGAGGGTAAGCCTAGGGCTGGGGCTGGGGTTGGAGATAGGGCTGAGGGTAAGCCTAGGGCTGGGGCTGGGTCTGGGGCTGGGGCTGGGATGGGACTGGGAATGGGTCTAGGGCTGGGGTTGGGGCTGGGGCTAGGTTTAGGGCTAGGCTCTTAGTTAGGAATAGGGTCAAGGCCTTAGTTACCATATTGTCCAGGGAAGGCCTAGAAGGATCATAATGGCCTCTATAACATCAGCATCAGGGGCTAGGGCTGGGACTGAGGCTGGGGCTGGGGTTGGGGCTAGGGCTGGGACTGCGGCTGCTGCTGGGGCAAGGGCTGGGGCTGCGGCTGGGGCTAGGGCGGGGGCTGCGGCTGGGGCTTGGGCTGGGCCTGGGGCTAGGACTAGGGCTAGGCCCTTAGTTAGGAATAGTGTCATGGCCTTAGTTACGGTCACTGTCAGGGCCTTAGATAGGGTTAGCATCAGAGCTTTCGTTAGGTATAATGACAGGGCCTGAGTTAGAAGTAGTGTCAGGGCCTTAGTGAGGCACAGGGTCGGGGACTCGGTTAGGACGAGCGTCAAGCTTTTTTTATGTATAACGGCAGGGCCAGAGTTAGGAGGACATTCAGTCCCTTAGGCAGGGACACTGTCAGGGCCTTAGTTAGGGACAGTATCACGGCCTGAGTTACTAGTAGTGTCAAGGCCTGAGTTAACGACAGTGTCATGGCAAGGCCTAGGAGGAGAATAAGGGCCTCTGTTGGATGAGCATCAGTAGCTGGGGTTGGGCCTGGGGCTGGGGCTCTGGCTGGGGCTCTGGCTGGGGCTAGGGCTAGGGCTGGGTCTGGGGCTGGGGATAGGGCTGGGGCTGGGGCTGCAGCTAGGGCTGAGGGTAAGGCTAGGGCTGGGTGTGGGTCTGGGGCTAGGGCTGGGGCTAGGGCTGGGGCTCGGGCTGGGGCTAGGTTTAGGGCTAGGCCCTTAGTTAGGAATAGGGTCAAGGCCTTACTTAAGGACAGTGTCAGGGCAAGGCCTAGGAGGAGCATAAAGGCCTCTATAGGATCAGCATCAGGGGCTGGGGCTGCGGCTGGGGCTGGACCTGGGGCCTTAGTTAGAAAGAGTGTCAAGGCCTTAGTTACCACATTGTCAGGGGAAGGCCTAGGAGGATCATAAGGGCCTCTATAGGATCAACATCAGGGGCGAGGGCTGGGACTGGGGCTGGGGCTGGGGCTTGGGCTAGGGCTAGGGCTGGGGCTGGGGCCTGGGCTTGGGCTAGGGCTGGGGCTGGGGCTTGGGCTAGGGCTAGGGCTCGGCCCTTAGTTAGGAATAGTGTCAAGGCCTTAGTTAGGGTTACCGTCAGGGCCTTAGTTAGGGTTAGCATCAGAGCCTACGTTAGGTATAATGACAGGGCCTGAGTTAGAAGTAGTGTCAGGGTCTTAGTGAGGGACAGTGTCAAGCCCTCGATTAGGACGAGTGTCAGAGCCTTGTTTATGTATAATGGCAGGGCCAGAGTTAGGAGGAGAGTCAGACCCTTAGTTAGGGACACTGTCAGGGCCTTAGTTAGGGACAGTACTACGGCCTGAGTTAGTAGTATTGTCAAGGCCTTATTTAAGGACAGTGTCAGGGCAAGGCCTTGGAGTAGCATAAGGGCCTTTGTAGGATAAGCATCAGAGGCTGGGGCTCGGGCTGGGGTTGGGGCTGGGACTGGGGCTGGGGCTGGGGCTAGGGCTAGGCCCTTAGTTCGGAATAGTGTCAAGGCCTTAGTTAGGGTCACCGTCAGGGCCTTAGTTAGGGTTAGCATCAGAGCTTTCGTTAGGTATAATGACAGAGCCTGAGTTACAAGTAGTGTCAGGGCCTTAGTGAGGGACAGGGTCGGGGCCTCGGTTAGGACGAGCGTCAGAGCTTTTTTTATGTATAATGACAGGGCCAGAGTTAGGAGGACATTCAGTGCCTTAGACAGGGACACTGTCAGGGCCTTAGTTAGGGACAGAATCACGGCCTGAGTTACTAGTAGTGTCAAGGCCTGAGTTAAGGACAGTGTCAGGGCAAGGCCTAGGAGGACCATAAGGGCCTCTGTAGGATCAGGGGTGGGGGCTGGGGCTGGGGCTGCGGCTAGGGCTAGGGCTAGGGCTACGCCCTTAGTTAGGAATAGTGTGAAGGCCTTAGTTAGGGTCACCGTCAGGGCCTTTGTTAGGGTTAGCACCAGAGCCTTCTTTCGGTATAATGTGGCCCTGAGTTAGAAGTAGTGTCAGGGCCTTAGTGAGGGACAGTGTTGGGGCCTCGGTTAGGACGAGCATCAGAGCTTTTTTTATGTATAATGGCAGGGCCAGAGTTAGGAGGACATTCAGTCCCTTAGACAGGGACACTGTCAGGGCCTTAGTTAGGGACAGTATCACGGCCTGAGTTACTAGTAGTGTCAAGGCCTTATTTAAGGACAGTGTCAGGGCAAGGCCTAGGAGTAGCATAAAGGCCTTTGTAGGGTAAGCATCAGAGGCTGGGGCTCGGGCTGGGGTTGGGGCTGCGGCTCTGGCTGGGGCTAGGGCTAGGGCTGTTGCTGGGGCTGGGGCTAGGGCTGGGCCTGGGGCTCGAGCTAGTGCTGAGGGTAAGCCTAGGGCTGGGTCTGGGTCTGGGGCTGGGGCTGGGATGGGACTGGGAATGGGTCTAGGCCTGGGGCTGGGGCTGGGGCTAGATTTTGGGCTAGGCCGTTAGTTAGGAATAGGGTCAAGGCCTTACTTAAGGACAGTGTCAGGGCAAGGCCTAGGAGGAGCAGAAAGGCCTCAATAGGATCAGCATCAGGGGCTGGGGCTGCGGCTGGGGCTGGACCTGGGGCCTTAGTTAGAAATAGTGTCAACGCCTTAGTTACCATATTGTCCAGGGAAGGCCTAGGAGGATCATAAGGCCCTCTATAAGATCAGCATCAGGGGCTAGGGCTGGGACTGAGGCTGGGGCTGGGGTTAGGGCTAGGGCTGGGACTGCGGCTGCTGCTGGAGCTAGGGCTGGGGCTGCGGCTGGGGCTAGGGCTGGGGCTGCGGCTGGGGCTAGGGCTGGGGCTTGGGCTTGGGCTGGGCCTGGGGCTCAGACTAGGGCTCGACCCTTAGTTAGGAATAGTGTCAAGGCCTTAGTTAGGGTCACCGTCAGGCCCTTAGTTAGGGTTAGCATCAGAGCTTTCGTTAGGTATAATGACAGAGCCTGAGTTACAAGTAGTGTCAGGGCCTTAGTGAGGGACAGGGTCGGGGCCTCGGTTAGGACGAGCGTCAGAGCTTTTTTTACGTATAATGGCAGGGCCAGAGTTAGGAGGACATTCAGTCCCTTAGACAGGGACACTGTCAGGGCCTTAGTTAGGGACAGTATCACGGCCTGAGTTACTAGTAGTGTCAAGGCCTGAGTTAAGGACAGTGTCAGGGCAAGGCCTAGGAGTAGAATAAAGGCCTTTGTAGGATAAGCATCAGAGGCTGGGCCTCGGGCTGGGCTTGGGGCTGGGGCTCTGGCTGGGGCTAGGGCTAGGGCTGTTGCTGGGGCTGGGGCTAGGGCTGGATCTGGGGTTGGAGCTAGGGCTGAGGGTAAGCCTAGGGCTGGGGCTGGGTCTGGTTCTGGGGCTGGGGCTGGGATGCGACTGGGAATGGGTCTAGGGCTGGTGCTGGGGCTGGAGCTAGGTTTAGGGCCAGGCCCTTAGTTAGGAATAGGGTCAAGGCCTTACTTAAGGACAGTGTCAGGGCAAGGCCTAGGAGTAGCATAAGGGCCTTTCTAGGATAAGCATCAGAGGCTGGGGCTCAGGCTGGGGTTGGGGCTGGGACTCGGACTGGGGCTGGGGCTGGGGCTGGGGCTGGGGCTGGGGCTGGGGCTAGGCCTGGGGCTAGGGCTGGGGCTGGGCCTGGGCCTGGGGCTGTGCTGGGGCTGGGGCCTTAGTTAGAAATAGTGTCAAGCCTTAGTTAAGGACAGTGTCAGGGAAAGGCCTAGGAGGACCATAAAGGCCTCTGTAGGATCAGGGGTGGGGGCTGGGGCTGGGGCTGCGGCTAGGGCTAGGGCTAGGGCTACGCCCTTAGTTAGGAATAGTGTGAAGGCCTTAGTTAGGGTCACCGTCAGGGCCTTAGTTAGGGTTAGCATCAGAGCCTACGTTAGGTATAATGACAGGGCCTGAGTTAGAAGTAGTGTCAGGGTCTTAGTGAGGGACAGTGTCAAGCCCTCGATTAGGACGAGTGTCAGAGCCTTGTTTATGTATAATGGCAGGGCCAGAGTTAGGAGGAGAGTCAGACCCTTAGTTACAGACAGTGTCAGGGCCTTAGTTAGGGACAGTACCACGGCCTGAGTTAGTAGTATTGTCAAGGCCTTATTTAAGGACAGTGTCAGGGCAAGGCCTTGGAGTACCATAAGGGCCTTTGTAGGATAAGCATCAGAGGCTGGGGCTCGGGCTGGGGTTGGGGCTGGGACTGGGACTGGGACTGGGACTGGGGCTGGGGCTGGGGCTAGGGCTACGCCCTTAGTTAGGAATAGTGTCAAGGCCTTAGTTAGGGTCACTGTCAGGGCCTTAGTTAGGGTTAGCATCAGAGCTTTCGTTAGGTATAATGACAGCGCCTGAGTTAGAAGTAGTGTCAGGGCCTTAGTGAGGGACAGGGTCGGGGCCTCGGTTAGGACGAGCGTCAGAGCTTTTTTTATGTATAATGGCAGGGCCAGAGTTAGGAGGACATTCAGTCCCTTAGACAGGGACACTGTCAGGGCCTTAGTTAGGGACAGTATCACGGCCTGAGTTACTACTAGTGTCAAGGCCTGAGTTAAGGACAGTGTCAGGGCAAGGCCTAGGAGTAGAATAAAGGCTTTTGTAAGATAAGCATCAGAGGCTGGGCCTCGGGCTGGGCTTGGGGCTGGGGCTCTGGCTGGGGCTAGGGCTAGGGCTGTTGCTGGGGCTGGGGCTAGGGCTGGATCTGGGGCTGGAGCTAGGGCTGAGGGTAAGCCTAGGGCTGGGTCTGGGTCTGGGTCTGGGGCTGGGGCTGGGATGGGACTGTGAATGGTTCAAGGGCTGGGGCTGGGGCTGGGGCTAGGTTTAGGGCCAGGCCCTTAGTTAGGAATAGGGTCAAGGCCTTACTTAAGGACAGTGTCAGGGCAAGGCCTAGGAGTAGCATAAGGGCCTTTGTAGGATAAGCATCAGTGGCTGGGGCTTGGGCTGGGGCTGGGGTTGGGGCTGGGGCTGGGGCTGGGGCTAGGCCTGGGGCTAGGTTTAGGGCTAGGCCCTTAGTTAGGAATAGGGTCAAGGCCTTACTTAAGGACAGTGTCAGGGCAAGGCTTAGGAGGATCATAAAGGCCTCTATAGGATCAGCATCAGGGGCTGGGGCTGCGGCTGGGGCTGGACCTGGGGCCTTAGTTAGAAATAGTGTCAAGGCCTTAGTTACCACATTGTCAGGGAAGGCCTAGGAGGATCATAAGGACCTCTATAGGATCAGCATCAGGGGCGAGGGCTGGGACTGGGGCTGGGGCTGGGGTTGGGGCTAGGGCTCGGACTGCGGCTACGGTGCGGCTAGGGCTTGGGCTGCGGCTGGGGCTGGGGCTTGGGCTTGGGCTAGGGCTGGGGCTGGGGCTTGGGCTGGGGCTGGGGCTGGGGCTAGGGCTAGGGCTCGGCCCTTAGTTAGGAATAGTGTCAAGGCCTTAGTTAAGGTCACTGTCAGGGCCATAGTTAGGGTTAGCATCAGAGCCTTCGTTAGGTATAATGTGGCCCTGAGTTAGAAGTAGTGTCAGGGCCTTAGTGAGGGACAGTGTCAGGCCCTCGATTAGGACGAGCGTCAAGAGTCTTCTTTATGTATAATGGCAAGGCCAGAGTTAGGAGGAGAGTCAGACCCTTAGTTAGGGACACTGTCAGGGCCTTAGTTAGGGACAGTACCACGGCCTGAGTTAGTAGTAATGTCAAGGCCTTATTTAAGGACAGTGTCAGGGCAAGGCCTTGGAGTAGCATAAGGGCCTTTGTAGGATAAGCATCAGAGGCTGGGGCTCGGGCTGGGGTTGGGGCTGGGACTGGGGCTGGGGCTGGGGCTAGGGCTAGGCCCTTAGTTAGGAATAGTGTCAAGGCCTTAGTTAGGGTCACTGTCAGGGCCTTAGTTAGGGTTAACATCAGAGCTTTCGTTAGGTATAATGACAGGGCCTGAGTTAGAAGTAGTGTCAGGGCCTTAGTGACGGACAGGGTCGGGGACTCGGTGAGGACGAGCGTCAAGCTTTTTTTATGTATAATGGCAGGGCCAGAGTTAGGAGGACGTTCAGTCCCTTAGGCAGGGACACTGTCAGGGCCTTAGTTAGGGACAGTATCACGGCCTGAGTTACTAGTAGTGTCAAGGCCTGAGTTAAGGACAGTGTCAGGGCAAGGCCTAGGAGCAGCATAAGGGCCTCTGTAGGATCAGCATCAGTGGCTGGGGTTGGGCCTGGGGCTGGGGCTTGGGTTGGGGCTCTGGCTGGGGCTAGGGCTAGGGCTGGGGCTGGGGCTGGGGATAGGGCTGGGGCTGGGGCTGGAGATAGGACTGAGGGTAAGGCTAGGGCTGGGTGTGGGTCTGGGGCTAGGGCTGGGGCTAGGGCTGGGGCTCGGGCTTGGGCTAGGTTTAGGGCTAGGCCCTTAGTTAGGAATAGGGTCAAGGCCTTACTTAAGGACAGTGTCAGGGCAAGGCCTAGGAGGAGCATAAACGCCTCTATAGGATCAGCATCAGGGGCTGGGGCTGCGGCTGGGGCTGGACCTGGGGCCTTAGTTAGAAAGAGTGTCAAGGCCTTAGTTACCACATTGTCAGGGGAAGGCCTAGGAGGATCATAAGGGCCTCATTAGGATCAGCATCAGGGGCGAGGGCTGGGACTGGGGCTGGGGCTGGGGTTCGGGCTATGGCTGGGACTGTGGCTACGGAGAGGCTAGGGCTGGGGCTGCGGCTGGGGCTGGGGCTTGGGCTTGCGCTAGGGCTGGGGCTGGGGCCTGGGCTTGGGCTGGGGCTGGGGCTGGGGCTTGGGCTAGGGCTAGGGCTCGGCCCTTAGTTAGGAATAGTGTCAAGGCCTTAGTTAAGGTCACTGTCAGGGCCATAGTTAGGGTTAGCATCAGAGCCTTCGTTAGGTATAATGTGGCCCTGAGTTAGAAGTAGTGTCAGGGCCTTAGTGAGGGACAGTGTCAGGCCCTCGATTAGGACGAGCGTCAGAGTCTTCTTTATGTATAATGGCAGGGCCAGAGTTAGGAGGAGAGTCAGACCCTTAGTTAGGCACACTGTCAGGGCCTTAGTTAGGGACAGTACAACGGCCTGAGTTAGTAGTATTGTCAAGGCCTTACTTAAGAACAGTGTCAGGGCAAGGCCTAGGAGTAGCATAAGGGCCTTTCTAGGATAAGCATCAGAGGCTGGGGCTCAGGCTGGGGCTGGGGCTGGGGATGGGTGTAGACCTGGGGCTGAGGCTGGGGCTACACCTGGGGCTAGGGCTGGGGCTGGGCCTGGGCCTGGGGCTGCGCCGGGCCTGGGGCCTTAGTTAGAAATAGTGTCAAGGCCTTAGTTAAGGACAGTGTCAGGGAAAGGCCTAGGAGGACCATAAGGGCCTCTGTAGGATCAGGGGTGGGGGCTGGGGCTGGGGCTGCGGCTGTGGCTGGGTCTAGGCCTGGGGCTGCGGCTAGGGCTACACCCTTAGTTAGGAATAGTGTGAAGGCCTTAGTTAGGGTCACCGTCAGGGCCTTAGTTAGGGTTAGCATCAGAGGCTACGTTAGGTATAATGACAGGGCCTGAGTTAGAAGTAGTGTCAGGGTCTTAGTGAGGGACAGTGTCAAGCCCTGGATTAGGACTAGTGTCACAGCCTTGTTTATGTATAATGGCAGGGCCAGAGTTAGGAGGAGAGTCAGACCCTTAGTTACAGACAGTGTCAGGGCCTTAGTTAGGGACAGTACCACGGCCTGAGTTAGTAGTATTGTCAAGGCCTTATTTAAGGACAGTGTCAGGGCAAGGCCTTGGAGTAGCATAAGGGCCTTTGTAGGATAAGCATCAGAGGCTGGGGCTCGGGCTGGGGTTGAGGCTGGGACTGGGGCTGGGGCTGGGGCTAGGGCTAGGCCCTTAGTTAGGAATAGTGTCAAGGCCTTAGTTAGGGTCACTGTCAGGGCCTTAGTTAGGGTTAGCATCAGAGCTTTCGTTAGGTATAATGACAGGGCCTGAGTTAGAAGTAGTGTCAGGGCCTTAGTGAGGGACAGGGTCGGGGACTCGGTTAGGACGAGCGTCAAGCTTTTTTTATGTATAATGGCAGGGCCAGAGTTAGGAGGACATTCAGTCCCTTAGGCAGGGACACTGTCAGGGCCTTAGTTAGGGACAGTATCACGGCCTGAGTTACTAGTAGTGTCAAGGCCTGAGTTAAGGACAGTGTCAGGGGAAGGCCTAGGAATAGCATAAAGGCCTTTGTAGGGTAAGCATCAGAGGCTGGGGCTCGGGCTGTGGTTGGGGCTGGGGCTCTGGCTGGGGCTGGGTCTCTGGCTGGGGCTAGGGCTAGGGCTGTTGCTGGGGCTGGGGCTAGGGCTGGGACTGGGGCTGGAGCTAGGGCTGAGGGTAAGCCTAGGGCTGGGGCTGGGGCTGGGGCTGGGATGGGACTGGGAATGGGTCTAGGCCTCGGGCTGGGGCTGGGGCTAGATTTTGGGCTAGGCCGTTAGTTAGGAATAGGGTCAAGGCCTTACTTAAGGACAGTGTCAGGGCAAGGCCTAGGAGGAGCAGAAAGGCCTCAATAGGATCAGCATCAGGGGCTGGGGCTGCGGCTGGGGCTGGACCTGGGGCCTTAGTTAGAAATAGTGTCAACGCCTTAGTTACCATATTGTCCAGGGAAGGCCTAGGAGGATCATAAGGGCCTCTATAAGATCAGCATCAGGGGCTAGGGCTGGGACTGAGGCTGGGGCTGGGGTTAGGGCTAGGGCTGGGACTGCGGCTGCTGCTGGAGCTAGGGCTGGGGCTGCGGCTGGGGCTAGGGCTGGGGCTTGGTCTTGGGCTGGGCCTGGGGCTCAGACAAGGGCTCGACCCTTAGTTAGGAATAGTGTCAAGGCCTTAGTTAGGGTCACCGTCAGGGCCTTAGTTAGGGTTAGCATCAGAGCTTTCGTTAGGTATAATGACAGGGCCTGAGTTAGAAGTAGTGTCAGGGCCTTAGTGACGGACAGGGTCGGGGACTCGGTGAGGACGAGCGTCAAGCTTTTTTTATGTATAATGGCAGGGCCAGAGTTAGGAGGACGTTCAGTCCCTTAGGCAGGGACACTGTCAGGGCCTTAGTTAGGGACAGTATCACGGCCTGAGTTACTAGTAGTGTCAAGGCCTGAGTTAAGGACAGTGTCAGGGCAAGGCCTAGGAGCAGCATAAGGGCCTCTGTAGGATCAGCATCAGTGGCTGGGGTTGGGCCTGGGGCTGGGGCTTGGGTTGGGGCTCTGGCTGGGGCTAGGGCTAGGGCTGGGGCTGGGGCTGGGGATAGGGCTGGGGCTGGGGCTGGAGATAGGACTGAGGGTAAGGCTAGGGCTGGGTGTGGGTCTGGGGCTAGGGCTGGGGCTAGGGCTGGGGCTCGGGCTTGGGCTAGGTTTAGGGCTAGGCCCTTAGTTAGGAATAGGGTCAAGGCCTTACTTAAGGACAGTGTCAGGGCAAGGCCTAGGAGGAGCATAAACGCCTCTATAGGATCAGCATCAGGGGCTGGGGCTGCGGCTGGGGCTGGACCTGGGGCCTTAGTTAGAAAGAGTGTCAAGGCCTTAGTTACCACATTGTCAGGGGAAGGCCTAGGAGGATCATAAGGGCCTCATTAGGATCAGCATCAGGGGCGAGGGCTGGGACTGGGGCTGGGGCTGGGGTTCGGGCTAGGGCTGGGACTGTGGCTACGGAGAGGCTAGGGCTGGGGCTGCGGCTGGGGCTGGGGCTTGGGCTTGCGCTAGGGCTGGGGCTGGGGCCTGGGCTTGGGCTGGGGCTGGGGCTGGGGCTTGGGCTAGGGCTAGGGCTCGGCCCTTAGTTAGGAATAGTGTCAAGGCCTTAGTTAAGGTCACTGTCAGGGCCATAGTTAGGGTTAGCATCAGAGCCTTCGTTAGGTATAATGTGGCCCTGAGTTAGAAGTAGTGTCAGGGCCTTAGTGAGGGACAGTGTCAGGCCCTCGATTAGGACGAGCGTCAGAGTCTTCTTTATGTATAATGGCAGGGCCAGAGTTAGGAGGAGAGTCAGACCCTTAGTTAGGCACACTGTCAGGGCCTTAGTTAGGGACAGTACAACGGCCTGAGTTAGTAGTATTGTCAAGGCCTTACTTAAGAACAGTGTCAGGGCAAGGCCTAGGAGTAGCATAAGGGCCTTTCTAGGATAAGCATCAGAGGCTGGGGCTCAGGCTGGGGCTGGGGCTGGGGATGGGTGTAGACCTGGGGCTGAGGCTGGGGCTACACCTGGGGCTAGGGCTGGGGCTGGGCCTGGGCCTGGGGCTGCGCCGGGCCTGGGGCCTTAGTTAGAAATAGTGTCAAGGCCTTAGTTAAGGACAGTGTCAGGGAAAGGCCTAGGAGGACCATAAGGGCCTCTGTAGGATCAGGGGTGGGGGCTGGGGCTGGGGCTGCGGCTGTGGCTGGGTCTAGGCCTGGGGCTGCGGCTAGGGCTACACCCTTAGTTAGGAATAGTGTGAAGGCCTTAGTTAGGGTCACCGTCAGGGCCTTAGTTAGGGTTAGCATCAGAGGCTACGTTAGGTATAATGACAGGGCCTGAGTTAGAAGTAGTGTCAGGGTCTTAGTGAGGGACAGTGTCAAGCCCTGGATTAGGACTAGTGTCACAGCCTTGTTTATGTATAATGGCAGGGCCAGAGTTAGGAGGAGAGTCAGACCCTTAGTTACAGACAGTGTCAGGGCCTTAGTTAGGGACAGTACCACGGCCTGAGTTAGTAGTATTGTCAAGGCCTTATTTAAGGACAGTGTCAGGGCAAGGCCTTGGAGTAGCATAAGGGCCTTTGTAGGATAAGCATCAGAGGCTGGGGCTCGGGCTGGGGTTGAGGCTGGGACTGGGGCTGGGGCTGGGGCTAGGGCTAGGCCCTTAGTTAGGAATAGTGTCAAGGCCTTAGTTAGGGTCACTGTCAGGGCCTTAGTTAGGGTTAGCATCAGAGCTTTCGTTAGGTATAATGACAGGGCCTGAGTTAGAAGTAGTGTCAGGGCCTTAGTGAGGGACAGGGTCGGGGACTCGGTTAGGACGAGCGTCAAGCTTTTTTTATGTATAATGGCAGGGCCAGAGTTAGGAGGACATTCAGTCCCTTAGGCAGGGACACTGTCAGGGCCTTAGTTAGGGACAGTATCACGGCCTGAGTTACTAGTAGTGTCAAGGCCTGAGTTAAGGACAGTGTCAGGGCAAGGCCTAGGAGCAGCATAAGGGCCTCTGTAGGATCAGCATCAGTGGCTGGGGTTGGGCCTGTGGCTGGGGCTAGGGCTGGGGCTCTGGCTGGGGCTGGGGCTGAGGGTAAGGCTAGGGCTGGGTGTGGGTCTGGGGCTAGGGCTGGGGCTCGGGCTGGGGCTAGGTTTAGGGCTAGGCCCTTAGTTAGGAATAGGGTCAAGGCCTTACTTAAGGACAGTGTCAGGGCAAGGCCTAGGAGGAGCATAAAGGCCTCTATAGGATCAGCATCAGGGGCTGGGGCTGCGGCTGGGGCTGGACCTGGGGCCTTAGTTAGAAGTAGTGTCAAGGCCTTAGTTACCACATTGTCAGGGGAAGGCCTAGGAGGATCATAAGGGCCTCTATAGGATCAACATCAGGGGCGAGGGCTGAGACTGGGGCTGGGGCTGGGGTTCGGGCTAGGGCTGGGACAGCGGCTACAGTGAGGCTAGGGCTGGGGCTGCGGCTGGGGCTGGGGCTTGGCCTAGGGCTAGGGCTGGGGCTGGGGCCTGGGCTTGGGCTAGGGCTGGGGCTGGGGCTTGGGCTAGGGCTAGGGCTCGGCCCTTAGTTAGGAATAGTGTCAAGGCCTTAGTTAAGGTCACTGTCAGGGCCATAGTTAGGGTTAGCATCAGAGCCTTCGTTAAGTGTAATGTGGCCCTGAGTTAGAAGTAGTGTCAGGGCCTTAGTGAGGGACAGTGTCAGGCCCTCGATTAGGACGAGCGTCAGAGTCTTCTTTATGTATAATGGCAGGGCCAGAGTTAGGAGGAGAGTCAGACCCTTAGTTAGGGACACTGTCAGGGCCTTAGTTAGGGACAGTACCACGGCCTGAGTTAGTAGTATTGTCAAGGCCTTACTTAAGGACAGTGTCAGGGCAAGGCCTAGGAGTAGCATAAGGGCATTGTAGGATAAGCATCAGAGGCTGGGGCTGGGGCTGGGGCTGGGGCTGGGGCTAGGCCTGGGGCTAGGGCTGGGGCTGGGCCTGGGCCTGGGGCTGTGCTGGGGCTGGGGCCTTAGTTAGAAATAGTGTCAAGGCCTTAGTTAAGGACAGTGTCAGGAAAAGGCCTAGGAGGACCGTAAGAGCCTCTGTAGGATCAGGGGTGGGGGCTGGAGCTGGGGATGGGGCTGCGGCTAGGGCTAGGGCTAGGGCTAGGGCTACGCCCTTAGTTAGGAATAGTGTGAAGGCCTTAGTTAGGGTTACCGTCAGGGCCTTAGTTAGGGTTAGCATCAGAGCCCACGTTAGGTATAATGACAGGGCCTGAGTTAGAAGTAGTGTCAGGGTCTTAGTGAGGGACAGTGTCAAGCCCTCGATTAGGACGAGTGTCAGAGCCTTGTTTATGTATAATGCCAGGGCCAGAGTTAGGAGGAGAGTCAGACCCTTAGTTAGGGACACTGTCAGGGCCTTAGTTAGGGACAGTACCACGGCCTGAGTTAGTAGTATTGTCAAGGCCTTATTTAAGGACAGTGTCAGGGCAAGGCCTTGGAGTAGCATAAGGGCCTTTGTAGGATAAGCATCAGAGGCTGGGGCTCGGGCAGGGGTTGGGGCTGGGACTGGGGCTGGGGCTGGGGCTAGGGCTAGGCCCTTAGTTCGGAATAGTGTCAAGGCCTTAGTTAGGGTCACCGTCAGGGCCTTAGTTAGGGTTAGCATCAGAGCTTTCGTTAGGTATAATGACAGAGCCTGAGTTACAAGTAGTGTCAGGGCCTTAGTGAGGGACAGGGTCGGGGCCTCGGTTAGGACGAGCGTCAGAGCTTTTTTTATGTATAATGGCAGGGCCAGAGTTAGGAGGACATTCAGTCCCTTAGACAGGGACACTGTCAGGGCCTTAGTTAGGGACAGAATCACGGCCTGAGTTACTAGTAGTGTCAAGGCCTGAGTTAAGGACACTGTCAGGGCAAGGCCTAGGAGGACCATAAGGGCCTCTGTAGGATCAGGGGTGGGGGCTGGGGCTGGGGCTGGGACTGGGACTGGGGCTGGGGCTGGGGCTAGGGCTAGGCCCTTAGTTAGGAATAGTGTCAAGGCCTTAGTTAGGGTCACCGTCAGGGCCTTAGTTAGGGTTAGCATCAGAGCTTTCGTTAGGTATAATGACAGGGCCTGAGTTAGAAGTAGTGTCAGGGCCTTAGTGAGGGACAGTGTCGGGGCCTCGGTTAGGACGAGCATCAGAGCTTTTTTTATGTATAATGGCAGGGCCAGAGTTAGGAGGACATTCAGTCCCTTAGACAGGGACACTGTCAGGGCCTTAGTTAGGGACAGTATCACGGCCTGAGTTACTAGTAGTGTCAAGGCCTGAGTTAAGGACAGTGTCAGGGCAAGGCATAGGAGTAGCATAAAAGCCTTTGTAGGGTAAGCATCAGAGGCTGGGCCTCGGGCTGGGCTTGGGGCTGGGGCTCTGGCTGGGGCTCTGGCTGGGGCTAGGGCTACGGCTGTTGCTGGGGCTGCGGCTAGAGCTAGGGCTAGGGCCAAGGCTACGCCCTTAGTTAGGAATAGTGTGAAGGCCTTAGTTAGGGTCACCGTCAGGGCCTTAGTTAGGGTTAGCATCAGAGCCTTCATTAGGTATAATGTGGCCCTGAGTTAGAAGTAGTGTCAGGGCTTTAGTGAGGGACAGTGTCAGGCCCTCGATTAGGATGAGCGTCAAGAGTCTTCTTTATGTATAATGGCAGGGCCAGAGTTAGGAGGACATTCAGTCCCTTAGACAGGGACACTGTCAGGGCCTTAGTTAGGGACAGTATCACGGCCTGAGTTACTAGTAGTGTCAAGGCCTGAGTTAAGGACAGTGTCAGGGCAAGGCCTAGGAGTAGCATAAAGGCCTTTGTAGGATAAGCATCAGAGGCTGGGGCTCGGGCTGGGATTGGGGCTGGGGGGCTCGGGCTGGGGCTAGGGCTAGGGCTGTTGCTGGGGGCTGGGGCTAGGGCTGAGGGTAAGCCTAGGGCTGGGGCTGGGGTTGGAGATAGGGCTGAGGGTAAGCCTAGGGCTGGGGCTGGG